>NC_141612.1:52972686-53131378 GCF_047967505.1 Dipteris shenzhenensis
CTAGCATAGGTTTGCACAAGTTAAGTGAGTGCATGGGGACTAAGGCCGAGGCTACAATTACCGATGGGGGCTCCTACACCAAGCCCCTAACAAGCTGAGCGACGGGCCAAGCAGGGGGGGATAAGCCATGATGAAGAGGCCCAAGGGAGACATGAGGGTGCAAATGGCAATGGTGATGGACAAGGAAATGGAGGCACAAAGGGGTGAGGCTATGGGGAGGGGTGAAGGCATTACAATAGTAGGTAAGCAGGAAATGCATGCCAGTAAGTGCAAATTAAGAACTTGAACAAGAGCAAGAGGAATGGATTCTCCTTGTTGTTTCCGATTGTATCTAGGATATTTGAAAAGAAATTTACCCAGCCTAAAGGAGAAGAAAAGGAGATACCCAAGCCAATCGTTGGACTAGGTCTTCTACCTCATTATGGAGAAGATCAAAGACATGGAAATGTATTAAACAAGTAAGTTATTTGTTCTATTGCTCATGAGGAAGTGGAAAACTCATCTATGTGTTTAAAATAGAGAATGTTGATTGCTTACTTCATAGGAAACCATATGTGCATAAAGTAAGCAAACCATATGTGCATTACAAGTAGGTTTCATGAAATCTAGCAATCTAAATGCCTAGAGGTGGTGAGTCTCAAGTGACTAAGGAATACTTATTTTGCTATAATCCTCGCTTCCCAAATGTCTCTCTTGAACACATTATGGGGTGTGAGATGGCAACCATTGCTCCTCAATCCATGAACTGCCGGTTCCAATGATGAGGACACAAAATGCACTACGGGGCTTATGTCATGGAGGAGGGAAACGATGGCTTTCTCAGATATTTTACCCTTGGAAGAGCATATTTTGGATTTTTTTCCTCTCAGTGCATGACATACCAATTCAAGGGAAAATGACAAAGGGCTATGAAGAAATGTCACATATGTATTAGAGAAGTGTCACATCAAATGGTTCTTAATGGTCTAGAGCATGGGGTGCTATTTGCTATGGTCCCCACTATTTCCCCCATATTTTCACTCTATTTTCCCTAGTGCATTTGTATAGCATAAGGAAAATAGCTATTTTCGCTCTTTTTTCCCTCCATTTGAACATGGCCACCATGGACTTCCATTGGCCACTTATTTCAGATTGTTTCTAGGGGACTCCGTGATTTGACATATCTTAAAATTTCCATAAAATGCTCCTTTAAGCTTTCTTCATCTTGCATCTCATATGCTATGCAAATGTGGGAGTTTTTCAATAACCCTCATTTCTACTGGAAGTAATCTAAAATATTATCATAATTGGAATAAAATGGACTTCCATTATCTTTATTCTTAATGTCTATGTTTTACTAGGAGGGTTGGGACTCCTCTGGACTTTACTAAGGGTTTATATTATTCCTATATTCCTCCCCTTATCCATTTCTTATAAAGCAATTTTGAGATCCCAATTCTCCCCTAATAGTTTTAACGAGGGGGAAGCTAGCTATTTAAGAACAAGCAAAATCAAGTTTAACCCAATATTGTCAAAGGAAAATGGCAACCTTGTTGCAAAAATCTGTATGAGACTAGAAAGATTACAGTTTTTTTCTACCCTAAGGAATGTGCATATGCATAGTGAGAAGATTGGAAGAGATCATGCAATGCCAAATTGTTGCATGATCACAAACGCCAATGCATCACAAGATTACAAAAACATGTGGATAATAATTGATAAGATCTCAATATTGTCAAAGGAAAATGGCAACCTTGTTGCAAAAATTTGTATGAGACTAGAAAGATTACACTTTTTTTTCTACCCTAAGGAATGTGCATATGAATAGTGAGAGGATTAGAAGAAATCATGCAATTCCAAATTGTTGCATGATCATAAATGCCAATGCTTCACAAGATTACAAAAATATGTGGATAGCGATTGATAAGATCCCAATCCCAAAAAAAGGGTCTCAATTCACCTTTCTTTGTGATGAGCTAGATACTACCTTTTTTATACAATGATGGCCTAGAACTTAGCTAAGGTGTTATATGGTGCCATTTTGACAAAATTATGTAACCCCATCTAATACAAATTCAAAATAAGAGTCTTTTAATATAGAAATTTTGTGAAATTGGGAAGTTTTTAGACCATCCAACCAAAAATATAAATTTATATCATATTAAAAAAAGAAAAACTAGGAAAAACGAGGGCTTTAATTATTACCACTTCAACACATTTTTTAGCAATGTAAAGGAGTAAAAATTAGCCTAAGGCAAGGGTTCCCAAGGCTACAGTATAATGGTGTTTTATGCATGATAAAATATTGTGCTTAATAAGGTAAAAATAGACCATATTCATTCACCAAAAAAGGGCAAGAAAACTTTACATAATTTTAAAACATTATTTGTTAATGAATCTAATCAAAAGAAGAACTAATGGGAGGGTAAGAATTCAATAGTTTTTGCATTTTTGTTTTGCCTCATGGAAAGGAATGAAATTCACATGTAGTAAGCTTGCTTATAGAGCTTGAAACACTCTGAACATGAGGTCTTAAAGGGACAATAAATATCAAGTGGTGAAGCTAAAAATGATATACAAGATTGTCAAGATGTTTAACAAATTATTTGTGCCTATAATACATGCTCATCCAAGTGGTTAGCATTACGATTTGGGTGATGAATAGTTAGTGGGAGAACTTTTGCTCAAATGAAGTGCAAAATGTTGAATGTATTTTTGAAACATGTTGGAAGTTGTGGTAGTGATAGTGGAGGTTACTTGATATATATACTCATCTTCCAATTGCAAGGTCCTTTCTATCTCACGAATGTGAGGCAAAAGCTAGGGAAATAACATCGCATTCTTGGGTGACATAAAGGGCATTCCACAGGGGCGTTTTGTTTTCAAATCAATATTTATTTTTTTCTGAAGAGTTGATGTTTACATTAGAATCATAAGATCTGTGCGATCCCTGTAGTACAGAAACTTCTCCACAAAGGAGGGATAACTTCCAAGCAACAAAAAGTCCCACTCAAAAGTGAAAAACCAAAACACTTTAGTCCACTTGCTCTTCTCTACTAGTAGGGAAAATAGGGAGAGAACAAATCTTCCACTTCTATTGGAGGCTAATGAGCCTGGTATACTCTAGGGAGTTCAATTCCCTTAACTGAGATACTAGAGACCTAGTCCTTTATTAGCCACCCCAACGCATCTGTTGCAATAGCAAAGAGCAAAGGGGCCAAAGGACATCCTTGCCTTATAGATCTCTTTAGAGTAAAACTTTGGCTTATCTCCCTATTAACACAAATTATTGCTGAGGCATTAGAAAGAAGCAAGGCAACAAAAGAAGTGAAATTTTCACCTAATTCCAGGTTCTTGAGGGATTGAAGTAAAAAACCCCAGTTTAATCTGGCCTTGTCAAAATCAATTTTAATAAAACAAACATCTTGATGAGTTTCCTCAGCACGAGTGCATCCCTCCCAAAGGTTTTTAATTGCTTCCAAGAGATGTGTGCCCTTTATGAACCCTTTCTATTATCCATTTGTCCATCGTGTTTCTCATTTTAAGAGCTAGGGCTTTAGCAAAAAAATTATATGAAAAATTTAACATAGTCAGAGGTCTCCAATTTTTTAACACAGATCTGTCACCTTCCTTAGGGATGGGCTTGATGACACCTCCATTCAGGTGCAGAAGGAGATAACCCAATCTAGGCTAGAGCTTTCTTGCCACACTTCCAAAAGGGAAGGACCAACAGTATCCCATAAGGTTTTATAAAATTGTATTGGGAGCCCATCCTCCCCTGGGGTTTTTCCATCTCCTAGAGAGAAAACTGCCACTTTGAGTTCTTGAAGGGAAAAATCATTTTCCAACTACATCCTGTCCAGATTTGACACCATTGTATGCCTGACTTGCTAGCATCTCTTCTTGGCTTCAACTACGTGTTCATCAGTTGTGTCCAAAGTACTAAGCACATCTTGAAAATGACCAAAGATGATCTCCATGTTCTCTTCATCTGATATTGCATAGGAACCATCTTCCTTCTGCAGAAATGGGATTTCTTCTTGGGTCCTCTTTTTTCCAATAAGCTTAAAATTCTCTTTAGTTGGCCTGTTTATTTTACCTACCCACCATTCCCTGAAGTAGACCTTAGCATTCTAGATGTTGATTTGTTCCTCTACCCTGATTTCCTTTCTT
The DNA here is from genome assembly GCF_047967505.1 of Dipteris shenzhenensis. NCBI lineage: Eukaryota > Viridiplantae > Streptophyta > Polypodiopsida > Gleicheniales > Dipteridaceae > Dipteris > Dipteris shenzhenensis. Next base: position 52,976,839 of record NC_141612.1, read on the forward strand.
TTAGTTAGCAACTGCTACTACTGGGCATTTGTGTCCTGTACCCTTGCTTTTTGTTCAAGCTCTTCAAGCTCCTCTTTTAGTCTATCCATTCTCCTAGCTCTAATTGCAGCTCTATTTTTCCTGGCTTCTTTTAAAATTTTTTGAGCACTTAAAACTGCATTTTGCCACCCCTGAGAGCAAAAATCTATAGAGGAGAAAGCTATTTTCTAGTTTTCCGTGATTTGCTTCTGAACATCTGAAGCCTTAAAAGGGAAGGATCAGCTTTAAACCATGAGCTGCCCTTCTTCCCAACTCCAATGTCAATTCAAGCATAGACAGGTTTAATGTTAGAGAATAAAAAATCCTTTGCTTGGCTTCTAGGGCCTGATCTAGGAGGGATTGAGAAACATAAATTATGTCAAGCCTTGCCTCCCTTTTGAGCTCTCCTATTTGCCTATTGCACTAGGTAAAAAGGCCAGTAGATCCTATGTCAAAAGTTGTAGGTTTTTCTTGAGGTCTTCCCAAATTTGAAGCTCGGGACCTCTCAGGACAGATCCTTTCTGCAACCATCTATCATGAGATCACTCAACCATATTGAAATCCCCTAAAACAACAAAATCACTACTGCCAATATCAACTAAAAAGTGGCTCTTTTGGCCATAGAACCAATAGGGGCATATACTGAAGCCACTGTGAGAGTCACGCTCCTCATTTTGCACTTAATAGAGATCCATCTATGGCTTATGTCTTGCTAAAATTGGACACGTAGTCTTTGCAATGAGAAAGGACACCTATTGTAGTCCCTCCCCTATCCTCTTCATGAGAAAACCATACCCTTCTGTTATCAATACTTTTCAGTCTTTTCTCCAAAACTTCATTTGTAATCTTCATTTCTTGCAGAGCAAGAGAAGTAGGGAAAAGAGAGTTCTACTCTCAACCAATTAGCTAGCTCCTAACTTCTCATAGGGTCAATAAGCCCACACACATTCATTGCGAGGAAAGAAAAAGGACTACTTACCATTTTTATTCTTCCCCTTTTTAGCCTTGGGGGTAGGGCTTTTAGGAGGGACTCCCTGGCCTTTAACTTGGGAAATTCTTCTTTTGCTTTGCACCATAGCTTGAGGCTTTGTTTGAACCACAGTATCCTTTTCATTCTGTTTACCCAAAGGTAGTTCCTCCTCTGAGTCATCCAAATCAGTGTCACGTTTTACCTCATCCTCTTCCATCTTGGCCTCCTGAATCCATTGTTCAATTTACTGCTCTATCAAGGCCTCATATGCATTGTTTATTATCAAAGGAAAGGTGACTTGATATTTGTCATCACTTTACTCAAATTGCAGTCCCACAATTTGTCTGATATGGACCCAGTGCCAACTTGGTGGTGTTCATAGTACACGAATACAAAATCCAACATCTAAAGGTGCTATCTTCAATGTTGCCCACGCTTTTGAGAATGCAACAATTCTTGTATTACAAAGAGAAAAAATTGCAAGAACAACTAGCAATGCCAAACATGATGAGCTAAGGCACAATGGCCAAATAAAGGTACACAAGGGCCAACGCAAAGAAAAAGGGAGCACATCTTGTTGAGAGAGAAGCATACATCAAGGTGTGATTTTGTTGCACAATTGAGAAAAGGGGACCAAAGACAATGGCTTTAATCTCCATCTATTTAGACTGACCTTCCAACCTTATTCTCCTTTGCAATTGATATGAGCTTCTACCACATAAAGCTTCTTTTGGGTGAGCACGAATGAAATGTTGTTGAACATGAGATTCCACAATGGGTTTTGTTGTCTTTGGTTTTGGTTCAAGTTGTCTTGCAAGATTTGCCTTATCATCTTGCATGCTACATGGAATGCAAAATTGACGTAATTGCATATGCGCAAATTCAAGGTGTAGAAATTACAAGCATTGCGTCTAGAGGGAATAGAATCCTGGACTTCTAAATGCTCCTATGAGCTCCCTCCCTCCCCTCGTGCCCCGTCTACCCCCCCTCGCCTTCTGCGCGACCCCTCCCTCTCCCTCCGCTAGCTGCTGCCGCGCAGCTAGCCACCCCCTCTCCGCCACGCTTCTTCTCCTCTTCGCCACGCTCCCCCTCCCCCTCTCCTCATCGTTCCTCTGCTCGTCGCTCCCCACCCTCTCTGCTCCATGCCCCCACCCACCCGCCTCACTCGCTCCGCTCCACGCTCCACACTCCCCACCCACCCACCTCACCCGCTCTGCTCCACACTCCCCACCCTCTCCACTCCATGCTCCCCACCCACCTGCCTCACCCACTCCGCTCCATGCCCCCACCCTCTCCGCTCACCTCACCCCCTCTCCACTCACCTCACCCAATCTCCACTCCACTCACCTCACCCCACCCTCGCCTCACCTCACCCGTTTTTTTTTTTTTTCTGCTTCACTTCCTATTCCTCCCCCCTTCCTTTTCCTTTCCTTCCCCACCTTGGGAGTTCGCAGTTAGTCAAGCGATATGGCGGCTACGTGCCCGGAACCGGTGGCCCAGACAGACCCCCCCCTCCATCAACCTATCGCGTCACATTGACAAAGCACTAGGTCTCCTTGGTGAAGCAGGCTGCCACAGACTTCTCCCAAACATGAGTTTATGGGAGGGTCATTGGCTACTCCCCTTCACGAGTAGACATCAGGGACTGGTTGCAGTCCACCCTCTACCTCAAGGACAGTCACATTGAGGAGGTTGCACTCATGGGACGTGGCATTTTCTGTCTTAAGCTCTCCTCAGCACAGGCTGCGAGCGATATGGTCAGACGATCCCCTACTTCTGTGGGTGGGAAGATCATTCTCATGGTCCCTTGGTACAGGGGCTTCAGTGTAGCGGACTTCGACGCCCGCTTTCGTATTCCTCGACACCCAGTTACCCTTATCTTCCCAGGTCTCGCAACCGAGCTTCGCCCGATCATCAAGGACCTGGGGCGCACTTTGGTTGGCCTATGCAGGACAACTACATTGATGCGGCAGTAGCCCAAGGGGTGCCACGTGTCAAAGTGGCAGTCCTTGATCCACAGAGCATCCCCTCGGAGTTCGAGATAGAGACAGACACAGGTATGGTGACGCAGCGCATTCTGGTCACTGGTCGCCCAAACCAATGTCTGAGATGCCACGGCTTTGGGCACTAGGCTCGCTCATGTCCTCGCTTCACGGGTACGGAACCTTAGAAGACCCCCAGTCAGGCAGCTCAGGATACTCCACTCCAGTCAGCGACATCCCCTCCCGAAGGGGAAGGCTGGACGGAAGTCAAACAAAAACAGAAGGGCAATAAAGCAGGCCCCAAAAAACCTTCCCAGCCACAGCAAGATCCCCCTCAAATGATCCCTACTCATCAGCAGCCTGGTAAGGGGAAGGAGAATGGAAAGGAGAAGGTCAGCCAGCCTCCCCCTCAGCCCTCATCCCCCCTCCCCCCCCTCAGCCCTCATCCCGCCCTCCCCCCTCCTCCTCGATTCTCCGACCCCCACCCCCTCCAGGTTCCCCCCCGCACCAGTGGTTTTTGCGCCACTCTCTTCCTCGAGCATGATAAAGAAGGAATCCCCCCCTCCTCCACCTGCACCACCTACAGCCCCGAAGCCAGCACAGACCTCACCCTCGTCCATCCCTCTGGGACCGACGGCGAGGAGAGGCCCTTCCCCACAGGTGGCTAGCTCCCCTCCCTCCAATTCAGACTCCTCATCTTCGTCCCCAAGCCCAAGGGCTGCTCCTAGAGCTCTTCCATTGGAGTTCTACTGATCAGGTCCTTGGGACTACTTGGATGCAGCGGGTATTGGCTCCTTTCCCGCATGCCTAGACATCAGCATCTTCTTCCTCCGCAAGGGGGCGGAGGGTAAGGTGTCCATTCTGGCTCCGCACAATGGTCCTAGCTATTCCTTCACTATCTCCAGTGAAGGGAGTGAGCAATGGACGAATGAAAATGTTTGGGAGATGATACGTGACCAGACCCAGGAGCAGGTGCAGGACTGGATTGGTAGCAGAGCAGCGGAGCTTTTTCAGCAGCAATGGTAGGAGGGTGATGTTCGTCTGCGTTGGTGCCACAGTACCAAACGTTTCCGACTCCTAGTCATTATTAGGCCACCACTAGAGTGGGCCTACGCGGAAGGGCTTCGCCCCTGGAGGACTTCAGAGGTTGCGGGCTTCTACGGCATTTCCCTGGCAGAGGCGTCGAGCTGGTTAGAGAGAGCTTACCACCACGGGATGAAGGGCCTTTCCCCTCTACTGAAGGTTTTAGAGGATGGGTTCGATGATCCGACCTCTCCTTCGAAACCTTCACAGAAGTGCCTTCGTCTCCACACAGGAAATCCTCCGACCACTTCGACTTCGACCACAAGCAGACAGCTGTTTGTGGCCCACCTTCCCTCCTCGTGAGTTTACGCATTATCACTTGGAACGTTAACGGGTTCCACTCATCAGGCACCCGTGGCCTCAGGAAGATGGTGCTCAGACAGGAGCTCCAGCCAGCCTTGGTGGGAAAGGTAGATGTGCTCCTACTATAGGAACACAAGCTTTCGGCGTCACAGAGCAGTATTTGTGGGAAGGTCCTCACAGGACGCTCCCACACCTACTGGGAACCTTCGATTGGCAAGCAGGGGAGAAGCGGGGGTGTCTGCACCTCCATCGACGCTTCTCTAGTTCAGCATGTGTTTGGTTTTGGCACTTTGATCCCAGGACGTGCGCTTTGGGTGGGCCTGCATATTGAGGGATCCCGCATCAGTATCCTCAATATCTACGCATCGACTGATCTCAGACGTAGATCCGTTTTTTGGAGATCCTTGACAGACCTGTTGCTAGAGATGGACTCTTGGATTGTAGGAGGGGACTTCAACAACCTTGAGACCTTAGAGGATCAGCAGGGAAGGGGCCCAGAGTTCCTCGGTATAGCTCAGGCAGAGCAGGCAGATTGGGACTCCTTCCTCTTTGCAGTGGGAGGTCGGGACAGCTGGAGGGAGCCATCCTTTCGCAGATGGCCTGGGAGTCTGGACTTCTCTTGGGGCTATAGGAGGGAGGGAGGCAGACTCTGGAGCGGCTGGACCGTTTCTATGTTAGTGATTGGGTGCTTGGCAGAGGAGGAGAGTCAAGAGTGGTTCCAGGGATGACACTTTCAGACCATGCCCCAGTCATCCTAGTCCTGGACTCGGCCTCTCAGTCCTCACCTCCACGTTCATGCCGGATCCCAGATTCCATCTACACCAGAGCAGCGGTTCACAACAGGATAGTGGACCTTTGGGAGCAGGAGTGGGACCCCACCAGGGATATGGCAGCATAGGTAGCTCAGGCGCTTGCTGAGTCTAGCCGCATTTGCCAGCAGGAGGCGATTCAGGTCAGACAGTGGTGTTGGGCACGGGAGAGGGGTCTCAGACGTGATCTCGCCTCGATTCAGAGGATGCAGCAGTCTTCTCCAGGCTCTGAGGAGCTCAGACAGCAGGAGGTTCGGGCCCAAGCCATGCTAGAGGAGATTACCCAGCGTCGCTCAGAGTTTTCATTTCATGCTTCCAAGTCCTTTTTGGCTAGGAAAGGTGACAGGATGTGCAGAGAGTTCTTCAGGACTCATGGACAAAGGTCAGCAGGGGAGCAGCTCCGTTCTCTTAGGACGCATGATGGTAGTGTCAGGACAGATCCAGATGAGGTCCAGGACTTGGCGACAGACTTCTATAGATCATTATTCCAGCAGGAGCCCCCAGACCCTCGTGGCCGCATTTGCAGGGAGGAGGTGTGGAGATCTACACCGAGACTCGTGCAGCCCAGCATGAGCGACACCCTTCTCGCACCTTTCACTGTTGCGGAGATGTAGGATGCGGTGAGTGCTATTGATGGGCAGAAATGCCCAGGTGAGGATGGCCTCTCTAGAGCTTTCTTCACCACCTTTTGGGAGCAGATCCACCGACCCTTGCTCGCAGCCTTCCAGCACATCTTCTCCAGTGGGCAAAAGCCGGAGAGCCTTGCGACAAGCCTGATTTGCCTCATCCCCAAAGGGGGGGACCGCCAGGAGATCAGACAGTGGCGCCCAATCACCCTCCTCCCGACCGCCTACAAAATCCTTGCCAAGATGATCAGCAGTCGCATCTGCCCCCTGCTACACGACTTGATTCATGACACCCAAACTAGTTTTGTCCAAGATCGCAGCATCTTGGACAACATCTTCACTTTCTCAGAGGCGACGGAATGGGCCCAGCACAGTGGCCAGCACCTTGCCATCTCCTTCTCGACTTTGAGAAGGCGTACGATAGGGTAGACTGGTCCTTCTTGGAAGGTACACTCGCTCGGTTCGGTTTCTCGCGGACGAGTGGATCAGAGGTATTGCTAGCCTTTACAGATCGGCCTCCAGTCGGGTTATCATTAGCGGCAGGATGGGGGAGAGATTCACACTCGAGCGCTTGGTGCATCAGGGCTGTCCATTAGCACCTTACCTCTTCCTATTTTTTGCGGAGGCCATGACACACTTCCTTCGAGCTCCTACCACTGGTCTTTGCGGGATGCGTCTCCCTATTCAAGAGAATGCCGAGCTACTGGACTCCGAGTATGCAGACAACACAGCCCTATATGTGCAGGATGATGTCGAGTCACTGGAGCGAGTGAGACTATCCCTAGAGATTTTTTGCCTTGCAGCTGGGGCGAAAATCAACTGGCATAAGTCAGTTGGTTTTCTTACAGGTCCGGGAGCCAGCTCACAGTGGGGTATTTTCTTGGGGTTTCGCTGGATCCCTAGAGGACGGACGACACGTTACCTGGGATTCCAGGTCACTCCAGCTCAGCAGTTCTTGCGGGTCCTAGCCTCCATATGATGGAAGCTTGCTTTCTGGAGCACGACTTAGCTTTCCTTGGCAGGCAGGGCCCTTGTGGTCAACCAGGTCCTTCTTTCCACTACTTGGTATGTGGCCTCTTGTTGGTGTTTTTCAAGGTCTTGTGTAGCCCAGCTCAGGAGACTAGTGCGGAACTTCCTATGGTCTGGTTGAGACGCCACCAGAGCTAGGGTCGCCTGGCAGACGGTCATTCTCCCCCAGGCAGAGGGCGGCCTTGGCATCATAGATCCAGAGCTGCAGAGTCAGGCACTTCTTGGCAAGCTAGTCATCCACGGTCTGACCCCAGGAGGATAGACGTGGAAGCTCTTGCTACAGCATGGTCTTAGTGGGTGTACTTCCCAGAGAGGGGGTGTTTGGCAGCCTTCTATTCGATGGATCTTCACTTCGGCTCCTTTGACTCAGCCTCGTTCCCCCTTCCTCCGTAGCCTCATTTCGGTCTGGAGGAAGTTGCGACACAGCCTTTCCCAGGTTCCCCCTAGCTGTCGAGAGGAGACAGACAGACAGCCCTTGATCTGGAGCAGCCAGGTGACAGATGATATAGGTCGTCAGCTCGGAGAGAGATCCCATATCCCTTGGGCGCTCTGGGCGCATGGGCCCGCGCGCTCGTTCCGAGTTTGGAGGGACGTCTACAGTCGGATGAGCCCAGGCGAGCTGGCAGTAGCAGTAGGTACGGCACGTGGGATACAGGCTCGGCGAGCAGAGATTGAGGCTGCCATCCCTGCAGGTTGGAGTATTCCCGTAGGCACCGGACAGCTCTTCCCGGGAGATGAGAGGTGGCTAGGACAGTTCACTCCACGAGGCATTCCTTTGGTGGTGGCAGGCCTCTTCTCGGATTCTTCGGTACATTTTTTCTCCATCACTGATGACAGTCACCTACAGAGCAGAGAGGCCGTGATCAACCCCCAGCTTCCCTGGCAGCGCCTTCGCATTGTAGGGCTGCAAGGGAAGACTTGGCATATAGGCCCCCTAATTATGCAGGACCAGGATTGGAGACTCTGGATATGGGAGGGCCGCTCCTTGTCAGAGGTGGAGTGGGACCCAGGGGAGTGGCTTTGGCCACCGTCGGAGACCTCAGAGAACCCTACCCCCTTCTTTTCTTACAGTGCACGCACGGGTCGGCGTGCTCTTGGGGCTCTCCAGCGTGGGCTACCCACACAGGCACATAGGTGGTATGCCTAAGGGATTTCCTTGGTCTTTCTTCACACTTTCTGGAAGACTCTTTGGGCTAGTTGGCGTCCGAGGAAGATCTCCTACTTCCTCTGGATGGTGGCACACAAGGGGCTTCCAGTTGGTAGCTGGCTGAGACAGATGGGGCAGGAGGGGCATTGCCAGATGTGTCTTCAGGAGGAGGAGTCCCTGAAGCATTGCCTTTGGAGCTGCTCGCACGCGCAGACGGTTTGGAAGGGAATCATGGGGATCTTAGCTAGGGCTACACCCGAGCTAGGACCGATCACTTGGGAGCCGTTTGTTGGTGTAGCACTGAGCCCGGACATTACTTGGCCTATGAGTTCTCTAGACAGGATCCCGTCTTTTTCATCACGTAGGCCACTTGGGCATACATGGACTGTGCATGAGGGTAGACACTGAACACATGATAGTGTTAATTTGCGGGTTGTGTGTTAATAAGCCAATGTAACTGGCATTTGACAGAGACAGATGCAGGAGCGATGCCTCGGCACCCAATTGGGAGATCATAGGGAGCATCACAGGCTGGCATATCTGGACTTCCAGATGCGCGCAGACTGTAGGAGCTCAGACTTCTTCTACTACCCAGACCCTCGCAAATATCTGGAGCACGATCATTCACACGCTCAAGGGTCAGTGGGATCAGATTCAAGGAGAGTCCCAGGCAGGGAAGGAAAAGAGACGACGTTTCCTTCGCAACTGGGACCACCGGAAGTTATTCTTCCAACACTCCACTCAAAGACTTACAGTGGCATTACGCCTCTCCACCGTGGCTGTTTGTCCACTCTCCAATGATTATGCCCTAGGAGGCTTGTATTTAGCTTTCTGACTTCTCGGGCTGAATCCGTTTTGTGATTACAGCCCGCTGGCCTTTAGGCCTTCTTGTACTCTCGCTGTCAAGTAATATAACTAGCACTACTTTTTGCGCGAAAAAAAAAGAAATTACAAGTATTGTTGTGACATTGCAAGTGCCAAGAAGGCCAAATCTTGCAAAGATTTGAACTTCCACATAACCTATAGAGTCCTCCAAATATACTCCTTGGCCCTTCTTGCATGGCAATGAGATTCAATGTACTACATTAATTTGCTCAAGGCAAGCCTAGAAACAAGCTCTCAAAATGCCTCTTGAATTATTGCCAATTTGAAACCAAACAATGATTTAGCTTTAAAGCTTTAAAACATCCCCATAAAAGAAGAAGAGGACAATCGAAAGAAGAGCCAAAATTTGAGAAACGAACTCTTGATACAAAAAGGTGCGGTCTTTGAAAAGGTTAATTGAATTATTAAAAAAGCCTTGTTAGCTAAACAAGTGGGGGAAATAAAAGTTGAGCTAATAATTTGCTTCATGATTAAAAATATATAACCCTCTTCAAAAAATAAAATTCTAATTGGACCCTATGTAATGCCTCAAATCGTCTATGATTGAATTTGTTCCTTTTGTTCATCCAACTATCAATTTAATGCAATAAATTTTTTAGAGCTCTCCTAGTTTCAAATTGCTTCATTGCTTGGTGTTGAAAGCTTTTCAAGAATTTGCATTCCAACTAAATCAAGTGCATACACAAATGGCTACTAGCCTTACCTTGTAGTAGCCTCATTTGAAACTAATCAATTAAAGCTCTCAATTCTCCTACAATCTTCCTAAAGAATACCTCCATTATCAAAATAAAATGATTCTTAAACACCTATGCTAATGGACTTAAAATGATACACACAATCCTGTGATTCCAACACAAAGTCCACTTGTGATTCAAAATAATCAATATGTTGAATCGAAACTGAGCCAAGGAGTTTAGCCTCAAGGAACAGATCAAGAGAAAGATCTATCGAAATTTAGAGGGGGAAACCTATTGGAATGGGGTCATGTATCACTCGCCCAAAGAAAGCTATGCCAAGGGAAAAATAACTGAGATAGTGGCAACCTGCCTAGCATTGTTCCCTTGCAAACTTGGAAATTATAAAAAAGCATGACATAATAACCGAGAGGGAAAAGGAAAATAGAGGAAGCAAGGAGAGGGAATACCACGGAAGAGATCACCTCGAAGGTCTTGAGAAGGGATGGGAATCAACCAAGGGAGGCTGATTCTTGAAAAACAGCCAACAAAAGAGAGACTATTTTTCAAGAATCATTTGATTTGGCTGATTCCATCACATCCCGTGTCAAAGGGGAGCCTTGAAAACAATGGTGGTCAATAGGATTAGCTATGGTCAAAAACCACTTTTGACTTGTATTTCAAGTACCATGGTCAAGTTCCCCATGGAACAGGTGCAAGACGTAAAGCACTTGATCTTAAGGGAAAAAGAGGGGAAATTAGGATGGAGTAAGGAACTTATTTCCTTCGGCTATAAAGAAATGTGGCAAACAGTACCAAATTGTCACATCAATCCTAAGGGTGACGGAAATAGCACGTTGAGAATTTGAGAGCATGATAGCACGTTGAGAATTTGAGAGCCATTTCCCATGGCCCCCCTATTACCAGGTATCTTCCCTCCATTTCCCATGATGCATTTTGCACAGCATTAAAGTGTTTAAACAATAAGTGGTATCTGTGCATGCCCATTTAAACAGTAGATACTTCTCAATTTGCACAATGTTGTTCCTTGATGTTATAATTTATTTTCCAAAAAAGTTTTGTACATTCGAAGGTCCCGCCAATTCCGGCTGTTCCTTGCCTCAATGATCACCCTATTTCAGCCTCGCAGTCCGCAGTTGAAACCTGCAAAGCTCTCTTTCTTCTCACCTACCCTCCAAAAAGTTCCGCTGAATCAACCACAAAAAAAAATACGCATAACTGCGCTGATCATATTGTTACATAATTTATCCTTAACCGAGGTTTGGTTGATGGTCGTTAGAGACCCCGGAATATACAGTAAAGAGAGTTGCGTTGCAAGGTGCTCCTAGACATTAGCAGTTGCCCGTCCAGTTTCTCCGCCAAGTACCTAACAACAACAAAAACCCATATTCAAAGTATAAGCTTGATAAGGAACATAATAATAAGACTCAAACAAACAAAACTGAAAAAGATTGTACGAATCTACGTATCAAGAAATCTCAAATACAGGACTCATACAGTTAGATATGGCCTTTCAAAAATTGATAAAAGCCCAACAAAATCAAATTTCAGGGATAAATTTTTGTAACGGCTAATGAGTTTCCTTCACACTTTTTGTTGGATGGCAACAAGCATTGCTAACCCTTGGCAGACTACAACGACTTGCCCTCATAACAAGGGAATGATCCAAAGCATCCATTGGTTTTCCTTTAATCCTCAATCTTCAAGTCCTTCACGCTTTTTTTGGATGGCAGCATGTTCAGAACAAGCATGTGTCCATTGCACCATTGCTAACCCTTGGAAATCCACAGATTCCTCAACCTTCCTTCAAGTCTTTTGTTGGATGGCATCAAATTCAGAACAAGCCTGTGTCCACTGCACCATAGCTTAACCTTGGAAAACCTTGGAAAACCATAGCATGATCAGTGTCTGGCTAACTTAGAACCACCTGACAGGCCCTAAGTATTAGTAGCTACTAGCATCTTAAGTTGTTCCCCTCCCCTATCATGTGCCTGTCCCCTGGAGGGCCAAAGTCCTTCCTTCGGGAGGGACGGAGATCAATGCTGTACTTCTACAGGTCAATGTTGACCATCATTGCCGTCCACAAATCCGCTGCCTCAAAAATCTACCAGATGGCAATATACAAGAGCAATTAATTGCCCTTTTGGGAGGCAAAGAGCCCTTTGGGTAAGGCTAAGAAATGGCTTCCTGTCAGAGGAAGCATGAATCCTGCATTGCATGAAGGTAAAGAGAACTGGGTTTGTCAGGAAAAAAACAACAGAAAAATAAGGATCTGGGACTAATAGGTGTGTTATCCTTTGTCCTGTATTATATTAAGAGGTATGAATCATGTAAAGGTTATCTACTTAGGAGATAGTGCAGGGAGTTTATCTACTTAGGAGGAAAGTGTGGGGAGGTTCACACTAAACCTAGAGGCAGAATCAAAAGCTATGGCCATAATAATTAAGACAGGGTATAATCAAAAGAAACGGCTGAAGGGACAGAAAAGAGTATCCAATTCATTACAAAAACAATTAAATTTCCAAACAATCATTGTTCTGCGTCAGGAATCATCAAATCCACCCTTCAGTAATCCAGATCCCAGAGAAGAAAACACAAACATTGGCAGCGTTTGCCACAATTCTAGTTGGTTCTCATATAAGAGCTCACGAGCCACCAAACAGATTACCTTTGGATATATAGCTTGAGAAACCTTTCCACAGCTATGTATCCTTTCGCTATCAACCAACGAAGCAATTATTCGTTTCCCTCCAGCTCCTCTTTGCAGTTTTCGGCTCCCCAGGTGACTATAGTCATCAGCCCATGGTTTCTCTGCAATTTACCAAACAAAAAACTGTGAAGAAAAAGAACAAAAAAAATTGGAAATGAAATTTGAATGTTACTTCAGGAACAGAGCCACAAGACCTGAAGCCTAACCTTGCAATAAAGTTTCTTTTGTAGGTGAAGCAATGTGATGATCTGATGTATTAGTTCCACAGCAGTTAGTTACAGAAAAGTTACTGCACATTAGCTGTTCATTTTCTTTACAATCTAAGGAAAGACCCACATCCGGCTTCACACCAGCAGAAGCGCATGCCCTTTCCACTTGCTGAGCAGAGGACTCATCCATATGCATTGTGCATGTGATCCCTTGTCTGCATTTGTTCTCATCATCTTTCTCCTCCTTTAGGATCTTGCCTGTATGATCAGGTTTTTGTGCCGTACAAAGTCGTTCCACAGCTCCCAAGGGACTAACTGTAGACACTTTTTTACTTCCATCTTTCCTGATTCCATCTCGAAGATGATGTTGCTTGATTGTGTTTTCTGACCTCTCAGCCTCTGATAATCTTGTTCTGTTTGAAGCCTTGAATTTCTCTGTTAGAGCTGGCTTCCGTGCTGCCAAACTGCTGTGTCTTTCCCCTTCTTGACCTGAAAAAGCACTTGCAAGTAATGCCTGCCTTCGTGAAGCTGGCATACTACTTAGCAGCCGCATGTAACTGTGTTGAGTACCCTTCTGAAATGAATCAGGAACAGCTCGCACACCTGCTTTCAAAAAAACTGGACTCTGGCTTCTTTTCGTTGTCAGAACATCCTGTTTACCAAAACAAGTGTTCTGAACTTTCTTGGATTGGGGACGCTTTCCAATTTCCTTATCATCACTATGTTGACTAGATTGTTCAGCACTAGAGCCTCCCTTCGTTGGAAAGAACTGCATTAAATAAAACACCATTTCAGCAGGCTCATATGCAGCCAGACAAATATCAGTGTATGAAATCCCACCTATCATTAAAGGTAAGAATAAGAATGTAAACCACAAATGCCAAACAAACTGCAAATTGGAAACAAAGAACTGGTCTGGTCGCATACTGCTCTGTTTGAAGGCTCTTGGATTATGGATCTCATGCTAGCATGTTTGACAGTAGAAGTGTCAAACAAGGCATTTGACTCGTCCTGCTTTAAAACACAGGTTGACTTATTTTCATTGAGAGGCACCTTCACCTGACTATAGGCAGAGACATCATCTGCCACCTTTGAGATATCCACAGTGACTGTTGTCCGACAAGTACCATAATCAATGTTTGTCTGCAATATATTAGATATGACTGGCTTGATGCAGGAACCATTTGAAGGTGAAGCATCGATTTCAGTTCTGGACAAAGCCTCCAAGCCCTCACGAATGTAAAAAAGTATATAAGCCTCTTGTTCAAGCACAGTCTCCTCACTCACTTCTAAAACCTGTAGCAGCAAATGACAGTTCAGTTTGGATAGCAGTGCAACATGACTTTCCCACAACTTGGTACAGAAAGATTGCTTGCAGACAAATTTACAAGTTTATGGTCAGTACTCAGAGTTGCACAGACCCCAATCCGATGCAAAAAGGTTCCTACTCGTTCCCCATTGGAGCCTTGTGGACAAGTTTACAAGTTTATGGTCAGTTCTAGAGTTGTGCAGGCCCAAACCGATGCAAATAGGTGAAAACCTAAAGTCATTCCAACCTTGGTAGCATAAACATAAAGCAAATGCATCTGCTCATTTCAGAAGTCAACTTGCAAAGGTTCAACCCATGGTGTTGCTATGTGTGGTATCGGCAGCTAAAGTTTGTGCAGGTCACCTGCATCAAATTAAATAGACTTTAGTACTCATGCACCTGCAACCTGAACGTGCCATCTTTCCAAAACTTGTCTGGAAGGGAAGGGTAGACTCATTCATGGCCAAGGCTGGTAGTAGAGAGCAGAGGTTGACAGCAGAAGCTGATTAGATGCCATGACCACGTTGGAGAGATGAGGTTATTGAATTGGCATGTGCACTCGTAAGAAATATATTATAGAAGAAAACAAGGAAAACAACTAGCACAAACCAATAGATACTTCGCCATCTCATATATAGATGAATACTTAAATGAGAACCTCCGGACAGGGTATCATATGGATGAATGAAGCGTGTAGTCTTCAAACAATCCAATCCAACCTATTGATGTCATAATTTTCACCGAAGTTAACTCCAACCCTAACTTCAAGATGCGAATTAATCACCCACACCAGAAAACTAAATACCACAAAACATTAGAGACATTATGTCGTGCAATAAGTCTGTGTAGTTCAAGCTTACACGGATTTCTTCTTGAATGGATATACACAAAGTAAATGAGCACAGATTTAGGTATGTCTAGCATAATGGCAGACTCAACCTTGACACCAACTATCAATTCTTAGTGGACTCAGCCAAAGCAAGCATTCAAGAACGAAGCTTGATTGTGGAAACAAATCAATCATTGGATCAGCGTACAATATCAAAGTATCTATAATAAAACAGCTAATGCTTGGAGATGGGAAACTACCATGCTGTCATTCATGCAGTGCCAGATGCCAGGAGAAGTACGAACAAAACAGAAATAATGTCCTGAAGCTGTTGACCATCCAGAATGCACCAGTACTGCATACAACGTATACTTGACGTCACCTTCCTGCACAACAGTTGAGAATGAAACCAATCCCAACCATAAAGCACAGACAGCCGAAGCAAAAAGAATGAACATAATAAGCTACCTGAAAAAGTTCATCGTTGTCGTCTGTTTTGCTAATAAATGGCATAAGATCGAGAGATAGCCCATAATCAATCTTTCTCTCGATTTTGGTTGGAAATATTGTGGAAGCTCTGAAACGCTTGAGGTGAATAGGAAGTACTAGGGGAGGCTTGTCAAAAGCAAACTGTTTCGATCTGTTCACAAAGTTCTTACAATGTGTGCAAACAGCCTTGTTGTCTTCTTCTAGTATCTCCACCGCTGTGAAACGGGACAGTGCCTCAACTACAGAGGCACAATCTTCAATCTCCAGGCTGAGACCTAGAAACACCTCGGCTGAATAAGAGCTGTGCAAGCAGGAGTTACATTTCACCTAGGAAAATCAAATTTGTAAAGTTAATATTTGCACAAAAGACACCTGGACAAAAGATTGCAAGCCATAGAATGCTGGATCGGACAACCAAAACACGTGAAATTATCATTGTCTCCACGTTTATACCTGACTCCTTAATTGACCAATAAAAATGTCGGAGACAAAGCTGCTGTCTGCACCCTTAGCAGTGCCGTCCGATGTACAGCATTTCTGTAAGACTTCAATCAGGAGAAAGAAATACTCATGTGCATCCTGCTGCTGCCCAAGAACAAAGGACTTTGAAATGTCTGAGATACAGTTTAGGAATAGCAATAGAGCACCCCAATGGAGCAAGTAACATGATTAACGACATGAACAGGCACATCAGCATGCATGAAATGCAAAAGGATACAACTCAGATTGTCGACCAGGTTGGAAGGTGAAACAGTTTTTCCAACAGCTGAAAATACCTCCTTCATATGATCCTCCAGGGCACACATCGCACAAAAACCTTTGACCTGACCTGCATACAAAGGAATGAGAAGAGAAGGCAGTACCCTAGGGTCGTGCAACTAACACGAGATTGACTAGGATTATCTGTACATTGAAAATACCGCAACTTACGCTCGACTTTCACAGGTTGTAAGAGGAATCTGCGAATTTTGAACATGCATGCAATAAATAGCAACGTCAAGATTTTCCAAGGACAAGATTAATAATGAGCGAGTCTAATGACTTGCATGAAAAGGCAGAATGTCAATCCTCCTATTTTAGGGGAAAGGTATTGCAATCCTCCTAAGATCGACTAACGACCGCAACGCGAATTGACTCGTTCAAAATGCGGAGCTCTTGCTTTAGGATGAGGGAAAAGAACCATGTATCAATTCGAGAGAAGAAAAATACATGAGGCTTTGTGATGGCCGCTCTTGACGTGCTTTGCAAACGGCACTGTGTAAGTTAAACACTGGAGAACGGAATTGAGAAAGCAAGTGTTTCCCAAGTTCATAAGACCTGCACACTGCCCAACGACTTTCACTTGAAATGATAACAACAAAAGCTCTCTATGCAAAGTTAGGGATGACAAAATCACGTCTGCAAGAAAGAGAACTCGAAGCTTACAGCATGGCTAGGCTTCCCAGCGATGTGTGGATCGTATTGCCTTTTTTCATGTTCGGGATCTCTGATCAAGGCGTCATCCCGGTAAAGGATGTCGGATGACCATGAATAAGAGCTTTGGAAAGTGGATGTACCCCCCCAAGAATGCCAATTGCTAGAGCTTGTCCACTGGGAATCGTAATCCCATTCTGGAGAGAGAGTACGCGAATCACCTTCTACGCCGTGCTCTGCCTGAGATGGTTGGTGCAGCTGACATCCTTCGTCCCTACCACCGGCAGGCACAGAGACAATACCCCAGCCGTCAGGAGCCGTAGACCCCGAGCCTTCGTCGCATTCCCACCCATCATGAGTTGCCATGGCCATGAACCGTACGTATTACCCTGCTACAGCTGAAGCAGATTACGAAAATCTCGAAGAAGCTCTGGGTGGAGCGGAAGGAGAGGCTTGCGGGGGTGAAATAGAGAGCGAGGCAGGCAGCTGCGATGAGACGAGTCGCTTCGTCTACCGGGTTTGATGGGATGCGCGAGTGGAGAGCAATCATGGGAGAGGGAGAGAGAGAGAGAGAGAGAGGGGGGGGGGGGGGGAAGGGAAGGACGGGTAGCAACGCAAACAAACAAGAGGGGGAAATTTTGGAACTAAATTCGTCCCCCTCCTTTTACTTTTGGAGGGAACCCAGTATATACTTTACTTAGGGTGGACACCAAACCTCACGCACACAAGTGATTACTCCCGAGGTTAGTGTTTCAAGATTCAAAAGGCCACACACCTTACAAAAGCTCAAGCTTAAGGTTGCTCAATTGTGCTAAAAGAAATGGGACCAATCTCAAAGAGGATTTTAAAGAAGCAAGGACAGAGTGAGGAAGAAGGTAAGGGGGGTTTCACACTCGTCCACGGACGAGTGAAGCTCGACTTTCAAGACAAATAGCATGCCGTCCGTGGTTTCATTCAGAACAATTTATGTGAATAATAAATGTCGCGCATGGTTTACACTAAATGCTTTACACAAAAAAGGGCTAGGCCAACTGGTCAAGTCGTCAAAATTGAGGTGGGTGGGCTAGGACCGAATCTTGAGCACAATGGTTGATTAGATACACACACGTGGGCACTACATCTAGGCCACCCAAAAATTTTTGCGCACTCAGGCATGACTTGAATGCCGGCACTAATTTTTTAAGATAACAAGTGGACAAGCATGAAGAGCTTCTACAGATGATGCAAATTTCAATTGGCTATCACACCATCCATCGATTTGCAGGCAAATGATGTGACACCCCCTAAGTGCAATGCACGAGAGAGCAAACCACACACATGTTACTTATTGTACAATACATCTCTATGTGACCCTTTAAACTGAAACAATGTTTTTTCCTTCGTGTCATCTCAAGTTCTAACCTCCAACATCCCCTTAAAGCCTTCATTATCTTCACACAACCCTAACAAAGAGCTGTAAGGCCTCTATCTCTTAATATGAACCTACTAGCATGGTTGGGTATGTTCCAATATCCTCATGTGAACCTAATGATTTTGTGATATTAGTCAAAAGGTGCTACCAAATAAAGAAATGATTTTTGAAGTTACAAGCACATGTCCAATGTGCATTGCTTAATATATAACACTTCATCTACATAGATCCAACAAATGATGTAACTAAATGCATTGTTCTTGACCCAATAATGGTTACAACTATATATACGAATGCATTTTCTTGATGCAACAACGAAATATAGTGAATCAGCCATCCAAAGCACTCAAGAAGAAAGAAGAGGTTACACATCGATGAAAGATTCAAGAGTTATGGGAGGAGGAGGATGCACCTTTTGTTACACAAGGCTTAGCTGAAGGAAACAAGCACCACAGTATCTTGTGGTCAAATTTGTTTAAGAAGAGTTGAGATGAGGAAGTTGAAAGCCCTAAGGACACACAACCTTGGTTTGAATCATCAACAAAAAGATTATTACTTGGATGCAACAATTATGCCTCTAAAGAATAAGGGGTAGGAGGCTTCAAAATTCCGCATCTAATAGGGCCCATCAAACATATGGCCATATCATAGATGGAGAGCTACTTCATTGTTGTGAAGATAAAAGTCATGCCTACAACATAAAAATACACTAGATGGATGATTACATAGGGTTTTTACAAAGAGGAGATGATAGAAGCCGACAAAAGTTCCCTACTATTACCATTTCACTAACCTATGGAATATTTTTTCCACAATATGAAGATACCAAACAAAGTAAGGATGAGAATAAGTAGTATATGTGCAAAACTTAAGAGCTAGCTAATGACAAAGGGTGAAATCTCTACCGTTGCGTATACATGTATGTGTGATTTCTTTACAAATATTTTGAAGAATGTTTAACAATTTAGAGCTCAATTGAATCATGCTCTTCAGCACCATAGGAAACCACACGCTCAAGAATGGTCAAAATTAGCAAAGAATAGACAAAAATGCTTGAAGAGTTCAAATAAATATTTTTGGATCTTTAAGGATGGCAAGGAACAAAAGAAAACCAATGTACCACACTTAAAGAGAATTTTGAAAGATGTGGAGGAGGAAACATTCATGCACATGCATATTGTGAGATGCTTTGTGTATCAAAGAAAGCATCAAGCAAAATATATTTTCAACTATCCCAATGTGCAAAATGATCCAAATTTGTCAAGCACAATAATCCATCACATTTTGAAAGATCCTCTTCCAAGGACATTATATATCCTACTTCATACTTCAATCTACGAAAATAAAAAACAAAATTTTCTCATGTACATGTGTGTGCTTGTGGATAAACAAATTGTTGATAGGGTCCTCTTGGTTGGGGCATGTATACACATGATTAAATGCATTCTCCAAGAAGCTTGGACAAAATTATGCATTCACTTTGGTGGAGATGATGGCACTTATAAAAATTATGCATTCGCTTTGGTGGAGATATTATACTTGATAGCTTGAGGTTTGTTACTTGAAAGAGACCTACAATTTCAAGAAGTTTATACTAAGTGGGGAAAAGTGAGGAACGTCGTATCAAGCAATCAAAAAACTTGAGCTTTCAGTACCAATTTCTCATAAAGAGAAAAGCAAATCAAGACATAGAGGAAAATTAGTATGCCTCTTCTCCAAATTGTGTGCCAATTGACAACTCATAGTTCGTGCCCTTTGTTCCTACCAATGAAATATGTGCTTTCATGTAGGGACCTTTAATTATAGATCGTGAGATCAAGCTTAAGGAAGGGATATTGACTATGATGCATATCCAATAAAAATTTGTCATAACTTGAAGAATAAAATAGACCCTAGCTTGCCAATGAAATCATTTGAAGAAATGGGACCTAATGCAAAATTACAAAGCACATAGCGCATTTACTCTCATAACATCATAGCTAAATTCCTCACTAATGTTTCATGATATGTAATCTAGTACAAATAATAATGCCAAGTCCTAAACACTCGTGTTAGTGAGCCCAAATCGAACCCCAGAGGTTGATAAATTGAGAGAAGCTAAAACTTCTTTAATGAAGGCAATGCCCTTAATTGCTTTCAGCTTTCTTATCTGTTTTTTGGAAAAAGTCGAATATACTAAAGGGGTTGGTCAAGCCCATAAAAAAAGACCAAATTACAAAAATTGGTTGCACCAAAAAGGGACCACTCACCCTCATCCTATGCTGTAAGCTGACTAGACCCCAAGATGGCCCGCCACTAAGATCGGAATCATGGCGACAATGGGGTCCTTAGAGGTTAGAATCCACCCCAAGTCCCTCGATCCCTTTTGCCTCTACGGTGTTGGTGACTTCATCATCTGTAATCACTTCCCCTTGAAAGCCACAATGTTTCTCACTTCCCACACCATGATCATCACGGCGGCATGCATATACAATTAACAAGCAGCAACAAATGACAATAGTTGTGTGTCCTTCCCCCTAGCAAGACTAGTCTCCAATTAGGTCCTAAGTAAAATCTGGCCATAAGGCCCAAGTCACACACCAAATGTTCCACCTTCCTCCACACCTCACAAAAAATCTGACTATGCCACATGAGGGCTTATTTTTTCCATTGCCCTATTACACATGGGGCAAACCAATGAGACTAGGAGGTGTTTATCTAATCTCGCATGAACTGGCATCCATTAATGAATAACTTTCTAGAGCAAGAAGCGGGCCTTCCTGGCTGCACAGCTCTTCCAAATTGTCCGAAGGCATTGACGTCACCACTCCTCGCCTCTTCTCAATGACCATTTCCTATTCAAATCTTGGAATAGGTGGGCTTTCTACAGAAGATGGCAAGACACAATCTTTGATTAAATTTTATTGAGCTAGGTCCTCCCCATCACCCATTGCCCCTCCCTCCACGAATCGGAAGAAATCGTATTTGTAGGCCACTCATCAGGGATCCTTTCCACAACCACTCGAAGTAGATCCCTTTGGCCAAGACTGAGCTTCACCTGACTCTCTATTTGAGCAATTGATTGCCAACTGGCTGACCTCTCATCCCATAGATCCTCCCAGACCCTTAGACCCTTCCTAAACACATTATGAGCTCTCACCCAAATAGTTTGGGGCAATATTCCACCAAATACTTTCCCCGGGCTCACATCACCCCTGAGCCCCTAAGCCCTTTCCTGTAATACCCTCTTTCCAAGTGACCACTAACCTAGCTATCAGATCTAAACCACAAACAAAAACCAAAAACCCAAAGAAAAGATGATGATAGCATGACATGCCAACCTAGCTCCCTACCCCCCGACCTTTTCCATTCTCTATAAATGACTTAACAATCTCTACCCATGGGGAACGCCCATGAAAGAGGCATGGAAGCCACTTACAGATCAATGACCAATTACGGGTTTTGATGTTAGGCAGCCGGAGCACACCCTGTGCCCTAGAATTCTTCAGCGACTGGGATATAATGCATCTTTCTCTTAGACTCTCACTCTCGGCTTAAATGAATCCTCTAAACAACTTTTTGATATACTACCAATTGGATTTGGAGAAGTTCCAAACTGTAGCTACGTATGTAGTGAGGAAGCCACAATCCAATCTGAGGGCAAAAGTTTTAGCCCAGCTGCATCTAGATCCTAACACTTGATAGGAACCTTTCAACACCTCCATATGGTTCTCAACACTTTCCCTTTCAAACTACCACGAATGACACCATGTCATCTGCGAACAGCTATGTGCTCAACTGGTCATTAGAGGGAAGTTGGACCCCTCTAATTTTCCCCTCCATGATGGCTGTTTTAAAGGCATGAATCAAGGGCACTGTGCATACCGTGAACAATAGAGGGTCCAAGGGGCACCCTTGTCTTACTAACCTCTTTAGGTCATATGTACCCACTTCTTCACCATTCAGACAAAGGATAGCTGAGGCATTGTCTTAACGAAATCCATGCCAAATCCCAACTTGGTAAGAACTGCAATAATAAAATCCCACCTTACCCTATCATAGGCCTTATGTAGATCGAATCCAAAATATAATAACCTTTTGGCTGGAGAAGTAGGCATGGTCCGATGCTAGAGAAACATTCAGTATGTTGTTAAAGATATCTCACCCCTTGACAAAACCACATTGCTCGTGATCAAGCACGTCCATGCATACCTCTTTGATACTTAGAGCCATTGCTTTCACTATAATTTATAACTTGTGTTAAGCATGGTGATCGGGTCTCCAGTCACTTACCTTCAACCGTGCCTACCTTTTTGGAAAATTTTGAACCATGCCAATGTTCACATTAGGGGAGAGCGGCCCCACCCTGACAGTAGCATTGGCCATATCCTTGAGTTCATTGCCAAGGTAGTCCCAAAGTTCTTTATAAAATTCCACCGGGAACCCATTTGGTCCAAGAGCTTTATCATCCTTCATCGTAATCAGGGGAAAATATTCATTGGGGTAGTCACCAACTGATAGCCAACATTGTCTATATCTAACTCTGGCCCAATTAGCTTCCGTTGGTTCCCTTAACTGCATGACTGCTTCAGTCTTCGCCATTAATGTAGATAGGATGGGACCTTTTGGAGCATGTTGTAACACCGCCCTAGTAGTACTTATGGTGTGAAGCAGCACTTCACCATCCAGCTTTCTCCTAGCTCTAGCTTGCTTATCTATCTCTTTTGCTCTGAGATGATGAACCCTGTGCATGGTAGCCTCTGAATGTTGAATTGGATCTACACAATCTGGTGAAGACCCTTTGCATATCACGGCAAATTTGTTTGGACATTAAGTGAGCCTTCTTGAATGTGAACGGCATGTCTTGCAACCTACTAGCTGCCATAGGCACACAAAAGGACTAAATGACTAGGACATGATCTAAGAGGCATGTATCCTCCACATACACTCCCTTCCATGGGCCTCGCAACCACCATCCTTCACCAAAAACGTAGATCCAATTCGGTCTTCCAACTCAAAATTCCTTCCCCTTCCCATGGTTGGTCTAGGAGAACCCTTTCAATCCTTTTGGGTCTAATTCCATGTAGTCTACCAGACCCTTACTGATTACCAACTCTTCCCAAGATTCTTTCTCTGCCCCGGTGATAGGGGAACAAATGTGACCTATTCGACTTGATCTCAATGAAGTTCCAATCAGCTCCAAATAAGCTCATCGACCAAAGCAGAAGACAAGTTCTCCTAGCATCTAGTCCTCTCTAGGGAGTCTGAAGGGCATATACATGCACGTCATTCCACTCATATCCATCTTTACAAAGTGATCAGCTCCAAAAAAGCTCGCCAACCAAAGCAGAAGATAGGTTTTGCTAGCATCTAGTCCTCTCTAGGGAGTCTGAAGGGCATATACATGCACGTCATTCCACTCATATCCATCTTTGCAAAGTGATACAGTAATGAACTAGCCTTCAGTGTCCCGAAATAGCTCCTTAGCCTTTAGTGTTCTATGTACTAGGATAGTTGAGCCACCTATACCTTTCAACGGGCAATTGGAGAATACATCAAAGCCAATTTTCCTACACTCAAGCCACCAACCCTCGTCTTGTTCATATTTTAGTTCTTGGAGGAGCACAACTCGCGGACTCCACCTTTGGAGAACCTTTATGCAAGCTTTCTATTTCAATCTATCACACCGCCCCCTAACATCCCATGACAAAAGATGCACATTCCTACCCCTACCCCTTGGCTCAACCGGGTTACTGCAACAAAACTTTGTATGCATCTCTAAAAAAGTTGAACCTCTTCTCCTTGCCTAACCTTGCATTCCTTACCGCCTCCTTAATCCTTGATCCTTGCCACCTCCTTGATCCTTCTAAACAAACCGCATGTCCTCCATCACCCTCTTTCTATGTTTGGCATTGGGAAGCTCTTCTTGTTGGTTTTCACCATCGGATATATCAATTGGGCCTGGAGATTAGGACAATCCACTACATGGTGGCAGTCATGATACATGAATTTCATCCACCAAAAAGGATGCACTCTAGGGGATGACCAAAATAGAGGCACCAAAAAACATATAGGACCTCCCTAGGGTGTCATTTTTGAGAGCTTCAGAAGCAAACCGCACCAAAAAGAACCCCTTCCTAATGAACGTCGCCACATATGTCGACGCTAGTACATCACATTCGAACACAAAGAACTTTTGCAATTCTTCCATCGAGGGCATTGTTGTGCCCCGCCTCGAACTAACCTTTTGTACAGACCTCTCTGGCTCTCCTTGCCACCTCCGCTTATAATAGCTTGGTCGCCTCTTTAGTCTCCAATGGTGTAAAACCATTCCAAAGCTTTTGTGCTAGGGCTTTTGCATATGACATCACATCTTCTCCATTATCCTCGAGCTTTTCACCTACCACTGTTTCATCATTCACCACCTCTTTCGCAATCGAGGCTTCCTCACCTGTCTGAGTATCATACCACTCACATGTTCGTAGGATACTGAGTCACCTCTCCATCTCTTCAGGCAGTGGCACTCCCCCACTCATGCTCGGGAATGGTGGCACTCATGCACTGGCCTCACCAGCTCCTCACGCACTCCTCAGTTTGTCTCCTAATAATTGCTCTTAGCTTTGCAATGTCAATACATTTTGTCAATCATAAGTAATAATCTCATCATGATCTAAGAGACATTAGGAGCTACTATTGTGCATAGTCTACAGTGAACTTACCACATTCTCTCATTGTAGGGAGAGAGAGAGAGAGAGAGAGAGACAGACAGACAGAGATAGAGAGAGAGTTGAAGTGATTGTTGCAAGTATTCTCACTCTAAGCTAGCCATTTTTCTTCAAGCTTACCAAAAAATTTGCACCAATGTCTTCCCCCCTCCAAGTAGAAATTCAAAAATTGAATTGCATTAGTTTGGCCACACCCCCCTGAATTGCATTAGTTTGCCCGCACTCCCCCCTCAAATTATTCATGCACATATCATAACTTAGCGCACCCCTCGATCGATTAAAATTGCACCTCCTACCTTCAGGCTCACGATCGAGTAAAGCTTCTCTAACCAGTTTTCCATCATCGAGCTTGCGAGCTCATAAGGTATTGCCAATTTCCTTTCCTACTTGCATCCTACTTGCAATCTGCTCAGGCTCCCTCCTTGCCTACCCCCTACTAAACTATTCTTCTTAGGTCTCCCCTGTCTCCTACCTGTGATTTGCGCAACATCATGTCCCTCCCCTTCTCATAGCCACCCCCTTCTCTAGTCCCAGTCCTATCCTTGCTGGAAAGTAGCGCCACCCGGTGGCCAAAGCATTGTGTGTGAAGCATGATGCCATTATACAATTAGCGAGGGGAGGGGCAGGGCGGAAGAGTAGGGAAGGGTAGACACAAGCTTGTGTTGCATTGGATTGACACCCTTGCCTATTTAGGAAGCTCTCTCTAGGTTTCAAACTGGCCTTTCCCAAACTACTCCTTGAGCCATTGCCACCACGCCTCCTCTGCCTTGCAGTATTTGATGCATTTCGGTAGGATGGATTAGATAGATGAGTCTTTAACCTATGGGAGACACCATTACTCACATGAATAGGCATGGCGATGGAGTTGCAAAGAAGGGGGCACAGTTAGGTTAGCTTTAACTTAGTTAGATGAGGTTAGTTAGGTTAACTTACATTAGGTTAGTTAGTTAGGTTAGGTACATTGATTAGATTAGGATAAGGCTTATATTAATCAAGTATTGACCTTACCTTAAGGGGGCTCTAAAGAATTATTGTGAATTAACATGAATTTTGAAATGAGATTTGAGTGGGGGTTTTGGCATGTGATTTTTATACTCAAAAAATATAAAATATTGGTGTTGGAATCATGGTTATATCATTGTATGATTTTTTTGGGAAATCGTACCCTTTATGTATATATTCCCATTAATCAAGAATGTGATAAATAGTGGAATTGGTTGAGAATGTCATTAGAGATGTAATAAAGAGAAAAGAACAAGATAATGTTTAATTCTACAACAAGATAATATAGAATTATGGAATTTGCCACTCAATTTAAGTATGAGTTATATGTAGAATTGGGAGTAGTTTTGAGCCAATTTGTTGATGTTTAAATGCAAATAGATGTATATCTACGTCAATAAGATGGAACCAAGAAGACAAAAACCTTTAGAGATGTTGTACAATGAAGGGCTAAGAACTAGTTAACTTCCATGAGGTAGTTCACTCAAAGCATTGGTGCTTGGTTTGCAAGAGTTGTATTTATAGTGGAAACAAGAAAAGAGGCATGACATAAGAGGCATGTAAGGTATAAGGCTCTTAAAGACTCATAAATTTTAGAGGCTAAGAGGCATTATATTTTTGTATATTTTCAAGCGAAGAGGAAATAAACTTAAAAACCATCATAGATTCACAAGACAAGTACATGTTCTCTCTCTCTCTCTCTCTCTCTCTCTCTCTCTCTCTCTCTCTCTCTCCACACACACACACACATGCATGCACGCATGCACTTGCACATGTGCGCATACGTGCACATGCGTGCACATACACACATACAAAAACATACAAACATGTGTATGTATGTATGTATTAGGGTGTGCCTTGTTCATTGGAGATTGACGCAAAACTAAAGCCAAACCTAGCATAGGCGCATGTATAGGAGCCAACACAAATGATTGGAAGAAGCCATGATCTAAATGCCCAAGAATCAAAGTGCTCCTCTTCGATGGTGTTTCAAGATTCAAGAGGCTAGACATCATTTGAGCTTACAAAAGCTTGAGCTTAAGGTTGTTGTTGAATTATGCTAGAGAAAAGCAACTACTTTCTTAAATGAGATACTTGGCAAGAGCAAGTGGGACAACTCTAAAAGAGGATGTTAAAGAACTAGGGAGAGAGTAAGGAAGAAGGCAAGTGCAAAAGAGAGGAGCACTACACGTGTTCCTGAGTATACACTACATCTAAATGAAATGGTTTTTCTTCCCTATTGTCATCTAAAGTTCCAACTCTAACATCCCCTGAGAGTCTTCATTATCTTCATACAACCCTGAGAGAAGCTATACATTCTCTATCTCTTAATATGAGCCTGCTAGCATGCTTGGGGATGTTTTGGTATCCTCATGTGAACCTAATGCTTTTGTGGATATTTAGTCAAAAGGTGCTACCAATGTGGAAAAAGCACATGTCCAATGTGGATTGCTTACATATAATACTTCATCTACATAGATCTTGTCACCTCCTACAAGCATAAAGACAAGAAGAAATGATGCAACTAAATGCATTGTTCATGATCCAACATCAATTACTATAGCGAAATATATGAATGCATTGTTATTGATCCAAAAACTAAATGTAGTATCCAAATCTCTCAAGAAGAGAGAAGAGGTTACATACTGATGAAATATTTAAGAGTTATGGGAGGAAGAGGATGCATTTTTTAATGCAAGGCTTAGCTAAATTAAACAAGTATCACAATGTCTTGTGTTCAAATTTGTTTAAGAATTGTTATGATGAGGAGGTTCAAATCCCTAAGGACACACAACCTTGGTTTGAATCATGAGTAACACAAAACTATTACTTGGATGTAACAATTATGCCTCTAAAAAATGAGTAGGTCGAATGGTGTGGGGAGCATGTAAATTTATAGACAAGTCTTTAAAAACATTCATAACTTAGGGAATGCAAGCCAGTATGTATGTAGTTGCGAGAGAGCTCGTCGAGCCTGCTCCTGCGAGCTTCCCTCCTCCCTCGCCGTACCTCTACCTCCCCCTCCGCCCCGCTACCCCCTCCGCTCACCCCCGCCCCGCTATCCCGTCCTGCTACCCCCTCCACTCACCCCCGCTTCGCTACCCCACCCCGCTACCCCCCTCTGCCCCAGCCCGCTACCCCCCGCTACCCCCCGCCCGCTACCCCCCGCTCGCTACCGCCCCGCCCCGTTACCCCCCTCCGCCCCAGCCCGCTACCCCCCGCCCCGCTAACTTCGCTCCGCTACCGCCCTAGCCGCTACCCCCCGCCCCGCTACCTATGCCCCGCTACCGCCCTACCGCCCTAGCCGCTACCGCCCCAACCCGCCCCGCTACCGCCCCAGCCTGCCACCCCCTCGCTCCACTCTACTCACCCCCGCAGCCAGCCCGTCCCCTCACCCCTCGCCTCCCGCCCCCTCACCCCTCGCCTCCCGCCCCCCCTCCCGCCTCTCCGCCCTCCCGTCTCACCTCCGCCTTCCCCTCCCGCCCTCCCCCCCCCCGCTCATTCGCCCCACCCCGCCCCTCCTGCCCCTCCATTCCCCCCCACCCCCCGTCCGCCACCTCGTGCGCCACCTCCGTTCCCGCCACACCCAGGCTCCACCCTCCCGCTTCTACCCCCCCCCCGGTTTTTGGGTGACAGCCTCTTCCTCATCGGAAGCCTCGCAGTTTGTCTTGGCGGTATGGCGGCTCCCTGCCCGGAACCGGAGGCCCAGACGGTCCCTCCCTCTCCAGATGCCTACCGCGTCATCCTGACTGAGCAGCAATCATCTCGGGTTCAGGAGGTGGCCAATGACTTTGCTCTTACATCAGTCTACGGCAGAGTCATTGGACATTCCCCCTCCAGATCAGCCATCAGGGACTGGCTCCAGTCCACTCTCATGTTAGAGGACGGCCATATTGTGGAGGTGGCCCTTATGGGAAGGGGCATCTTCTGGCTCAAACTCTCCAGTGCGAAAGCGGCGAGCAACCTGATTGCTGGCTCCCCCACATCAGTGGACGAAAAGATTATCATGATAGTCCCGTGGTACCGTGGATTCAGCGCAGCAGATTTTGATGCCCGGTTCCGTATACCTCGCCATCCAGTGACGCTGGTTTTTCCTGGTCTTGCTGCTGAGCTGCGGCCGATTGTTAGGGACCTTGGTTCCCACTTCGGCTGGGTTATGCACGATACTTTTGCCGATGCGGTGAGTACGGCAGGAGCCCCCTGAGTCCGTGTGGCTGTGGCGGATCCTGCGACTCTCCCGGCAGTGATCGAGATCGTGACAGGTGCCGACAGCATCACCCAGAGCATGGTAGTCACCGGACAGCCAGGACAGTGTCTGAGGTGTCACGGCTTTGGACACCCGGCGGCTGCCTGCCCACGTTTCGCTAGCTCTTCTCGGCCCTCCCTGCCTCCCCCCGCTCCGCCCCCTCCGCCCCCCTCCGAACAGCCACGCCAGGAGGAGCAGAGGCAGCCGGAGCCCGGACCAGAGTTAGCTGGCGGCTGGACTGAGGTTAGAAGAAAAAAGGGAAAGAACAAGAAGATTTCTGATAAAGGCAAGGAGGCAGAGGTTACCCCGCCTGTAGCTGCACCCCAGAGACCCGATAGGCAGCCGCCCCAGGGACTTGGGAGAGCATCTTCCTCGACAGTAGCCCGCCCTCCACAGCCTCAGGTCCCCCTCTCTCCCTCTCCCCAGCCTCTCCCCATCCAGCCCTAGCCCATCCCCCAACGGCACCCCTTGTCTCCCGACCCGCAGCTTCAGCCCCCGCGTCCTCCTCAGTCTTCTTCCCCTCCTTTTCAGCCCCAGTTCCAATTGCAGCCCCATCCCTCCCCCCCCCGCCTCTTTCAGTTCTCCCGTAGAGCTAGCTGCTCCGTCGGTTCCCCAACCGAGGGCAGTTCCCGCTCCCCCTCCTCCTCCGCCAGCCACCCCTGAGGAGTCTGAGCTGCCTATTCCCCAGCCTCCTCCCCCTCCGCTGATAGGACACCCGGAGTCTCCACCACCACCAGAGCAGGCTTCTCCGCCCGCTAGCCCCTCAGTGGCAGACTCTGATGGGCCTCAGCCTCAGGAGAGAGAGCTCCCCCGCGACTTTTACAGATCTGGCCCCTGGGACTACCTGGATGTGGCCGACCTCGGGACCTTCCCTGCTTGCCTCGACATCAGTATCTTCCTGCTCCGCAAAGGGGCGGATGGGAAGATAGACGCCTTGGCCCCTAGGGATGGCCCTAGCTTTGCTTTCACGTTCCTCAGTGACGGCACCGAGACCTGGACAGACGACTCGGTTTGGGAGGCTCTCAGGGAGTAGACGCATGCTCAGATTTATTCCTGGATAGGCCCATCTGGTGGGTAGCTTCTCGAGACTCAGTGGTCCGCCGAGGGTGACGTGCACCTGCGGTGGCATTGCGTCACCAAACGATTCAGACTGATTGTGATCCTCAGGCCCCCCCTGTCTTGGCCCCTCCCCCAAGATGTCAGAGCGTGGATGCCTCAGAAACTCTGTGCCTTCTACGGGATGTCCACCTCAGAGATCTCAAGCTGGCTCGAGAAAGCCTTCGTTCATGGTACCAAAGGCCTCTCGCCTTTGCTAAAGGTGTTGAAGGACGGGCAGGACGACCCCGCCTCCTCCTCCAAACCTTCCCATAAGCGCCAGCAGCTCTCCTCTGAAATGTCAGCTTCTTCTTCGACCTCGACCGCGAGCAGACAGTTGTTCGCTGCCTCCCAGTCCTCACCATGAGCCTACACCTCGTATCCTGGAATGTGAACGGGTTTCACTCTTCTGGCACCCGTGGTCCCAGGAAGCTCATTTTGAGACAGGAACTTCAGCCAGTAGTGTTAGGACGAGTGGATGTACTTCTGCTACAGGAACACAAGCTTTCGGCGGCTCACTCCCGTAGATGTGGGAAGATCCTCACTGGTCGCTCTCACACTTATTGGGAGCCCTCGATCGGCGCACAGGGGAGGAGTGGTGGTGTCTGTACTTCCGTGGGAGAGCAGCTAGCCCAGGGAGTTTTCGATCATGGCACGTTAATTCCAGGTCGTGCCCTTTGGGTAGGCCTGGAATTAGAGGGCTCCAGAGTTGGAATCCTCAACATTTATGCCCCCACAGATCTCCGTTGTAGAGCCACCTTCTGGAGGACACTTACAGGGATTCTCCCAGACATGGATTCCTGGATTGTTGGAGGTGACTTCAACAATTTGGAGACCTTGGAGGACCAGCAGGGCAGAGGACCGGAGTTTACAGGTATGGCTCAGGCAGAGCAGTCCGCTTGGGACTCTTTTATTTTTGCGACAGGAGGAAGGGACTGTTGGCGAGACCCGTCCTTCCGGCGTTGGCACGGGAGCTTGGACTTCTCGTGGGGTTTCCGAGGAGGCAGACTCTTGGAGAGGCTGGATAGATTCTATGTTAGTGATTGGGCCATCAGCAGAGGCGGTCAGGCCGGTATAGTTCCAGGGACGACACTCTCCGACCATGCGCCGGTGCTCTTATCATTAGATTCGGCAGCGCAGACCCTTCCCCCCGCTCATGCCGGATTCCCGATTCCATTTTCTCGAGGGAGGACGTGCGCGGCAGTATTGGCGATCTTTGGGATAGAGACTGGGGTGAGTGCGAGGACTTGGTTGATTCGGTGGCGCAGGCGTTGCAGGAGTCCAGCCAGATCTGCCAGCTCGCAGCCCCACAGGTTCGACAGGAGTGGTGGGGTAGAGAGAGAGCCCTTCGGAGAGACCTCGCCTCCATTCAGCGGCTCTAGCAGGCATCCCTGGGCTCGGAGGAGCTTCGGAGCCAGGCCCTTCGAGCCAGAGCCCTTCTTGAGGAGACACTCCAGCGTCACTCAGAGTTTTCCTATCACGCCTCTCTCTCCTCATGGGCTCCGAAGGGTGACCGGATGTGCAGGGAGTTCTTCAGGACACATGGCCAGAGAGCTGCAGGTGATCAGCTTCGGAGTCTCAGGACAGCAACGGGACACATCGTCACGGATCCGAGAGAGGTCTTGGGATTGGCCACCGACTTCTACAGGACCCTTTTTCAGCAGGAGCCGCTTGCTCCCCTCGCACTCGTCGTGCCCGTGAGGAGGTGTGGAGACACACTCCTTCCTTGGTCCAACCTAGCATGTAGGCGACGCTGTTGACACCGTTTACCACGGATGAGATGCTGGAGGCCTTGATGGCCATCGATGGACAGAAGTGCCCAGGTGAGGATGGGCTGTCCTGGGCATTCTTCACCTCCTTCTGGGACCAGATCCATCAGCCCCTCTTAGCAGCTCTTCAGAGGATTTTCAGCAGCGGTTATATGCCAGAGAGCCTCTCCTCGGGACTGATTTGCCTCATCCCGAAGGGAGGAGATAGACAGGAGATCCGTCAGTGGCGCCCGATCACTCTCCTTACCACTGCCTACAAAATCCTAGCCAAGATGATCAGCGCCAGAGTTCGGCCTCTACTTCCAGACCTCATTCACGACACTCAGACAAGCTTTGTTCAGGATCGCAGTATCCTGGACAATGTCTTCACCTTTTCAGAGGCGGCGGAGTGGGCTCAGCACAGCGGATCACACCTTGCCATCCTACTTCTCGACTTTGAGAAGGCCTACGATCGGGTGGACTGGTCCTTTCTGGAGGGGACTCTGGAGCGGCTAGGTTTCCCAGCAGGTTGGATTCAGGGTACTCAAGATGCTACTTCAGCAGGGGGTCGGTTCTTGTGTCCCGCGACGAGGTGGAGAGTGGCTCCCGTCCCTCAGGTGGATCTTCACTTCCGCCCCACTTACTCAGCCCCGTTCCCCACTCGTTCGTAGCCTCCTCATGGTTTGGAGGCGGCTCCGCCTCAGTCTCATTCAGTCCCCTCCCCGCTGTCAGGAGGAGATTGATCGCCAGCCGCTTATCTGGAACGATCAGGTCAGAGATGCCGAGGGCCTTCAATTGGGGGAGAGATCACACATCAGGTGGGATGGTTGGATGAGGGGGCCAGCCCGGTCCCTTCGAGTTTGGAGGGACACGTACAGATATTTGGAGACGGCTGATCTCATAGACGTCGCTGGAGGTGTTCGTGGAGCCCAGGTGAGATGCACGGAGATCGACGACGATCCCAGTTGATTGGTTGGTGCCACCGGAGCCTCAGATCCTCATGCCTGGTGACGACCGTTGGCTGGGACAGTTCACCCCCCGTGGCATCCCACTGGTGGTCGCAGGACGTATGGTCGACTCCTCTATTTCTTTCTTCGCGGTTATGGGGGATGGACGACTCAGGAGAAAGGATGCACTCATCGACCCCCTACTCCCATGGCAGAGGGTTCGGATCGTAGGCCTTTTGGGGAAGGCCTGGCATACCGACCCTAGCATTGAGCAAGATCAGCTGCAGCTTTGGCGTCTCTGGCTCTGGGAGGGGCGGGCCTTGTCAGAGCTTGAGTGGGACCCAGGAGAGTGGAGCTGGCCAGAGGTTTGTGACAGGACAGGGGCCGACCTCCTTCTTCGCCTACAGCACGACTTTGGGCAGGCGAGTTCTTGGGAGGATGCAGAGCCGCCCCCCCACCCAGCGGCCCAGCTGGTATGCACAGGGTATTTCCAGATTCTTTTTGCAGGCCTTCTGGAAGGCCTTGTGGGAGAGCTGGCGGCCGCGGAAGATCTCCTACTTCCTGTGGCTTCTCGCCCACAAAGGTCTTCCGGTGGGGAGCTGGTTGAGACAGATAGGCGAGGACGGGGACGCTGTCAGATTTGCCATGTGGTTGAGGAGTCACCAAAGCACTGCCTGTGGAGCTGCACTCGCGCCCAGGAAGTGTGGAGGTGGACTTTCGGGATTCTCACTCGCGCAGCACCAGAGCTAGGCTTGATCACGTGGGGCGCGTTCTGTTGGTGCAGCACCGCACTTGGTCTACATCACTTATTCGAGGCATGCCAGCAGGACCCCACTTTCCTTATCACGCAGGGCACATGGGGGCTGCTCGAGGGTATCCCGCAGCACCTAGCAGAGGCAGATACAGGAGTTCAGGAGAGGCAGCCAGTCTGGGAGATTATCAGCAGCATAGCAGGGTGGCACATTTGGACCTCGCGTTGCACGCAGATCCTCGGTGGCACCTCCTTATCGACTGCCTAGGTCATGACTGATATTTGGTGCGAGATTATTCATACCCTCAGAGGCCAGTGGGACCAGATTCAGGGAGATTCCCGGTCCGGTCAAGAGAAGCGGAGATGCTTCCTTCGGACTTGGGACACTCAGGGCCTCTTCTTTGAGCAGACCTCGTAGGGCCTTCGGTGGTGCTACTCACCACCCCGATGGCTGTTCATTCACACTCGCCTTATCCCGACGTGAGAGAGTGATTTATTGTATTACCTTTTAGGGCTGTGTCCGATTTGTGAACGCAGCCCGTCAGCTACAAGCTGACCTTTTGTATCTTGTTCTCGAAGTAATATAATTAGCACTGTTTTTTTCGGAAAAAAATGCAAGCCAGTATGTGTGCAAAATAGGATAGGATGCTTCAAAATTCCACGTCTAACAAGGTCCATCAAACGTATGACCATATCATGGATGGAAAGATACTTTGCCTACCAGTGTTGAAGTCATGCCTACAACATCAATACACTAGATGCCTTGGGGGTTGGAGTTGTCATAACTTGAAGAATAAAATAGATCCTAGCTTGCCATTGAAATCACTTAAAGAATGGGAACTAAGGTAAAATAACAAGGTACATAGTTTATTTAGTTATGTTACATCATAGCTAAGTTCCTCACCAATTGTCTTAAAGAGCCCAAATTGAACCTTGTTGATGAGTTGAGAGAAGTCACAAAGTGCTTGAATGAAAACAATGTCACAAATTACTTTTACCTTTGTGATGTTAAGACATCTGTCACTTCAATTAGATAGGTAATTGCTGAGTTATTATTTCTTTAAGATCTAAGAGACATTGGGAGCTATTATGTGTGTAATCTATAGTGACCTCACCACATTCTCTCAAGAGAGAGAGAGAGAGAGAGAGATTTGAGGTGATTATTTCAAGTATTCTCCATCTAACCAATAAATTTGCACCCATGGCTTTAATCAAGAATGTGACAAATAGGGCAATTGCTTGAGAATGCTCTTAGAGATGTAATACAGAGAAAATACCAAGATAATGTAGAATTCTACATCAAGACAATGTAAATTATGGAAGTCTCCATCAACATCAAGCATGAGTTATATGTAGAATGGGGGAGTGGCTCAAGCCATTTTGCTATTTTTTCAAT
Organism: Dipteris shenzhenensis; assembly: GCF_047967505.1. Lineage (NCBI taxonomy): Eukaryota > Viridiplantae > Streptophyta > Polypodiopsida > Gleicheniales > Dipteridaceae > Dipteris > Dipteris shenzhenensis. The sequence continues at coordinate 53,011,646 of NC_141612.1, forward strand.
ACCAAGTAATTATATCTCATTTTGAGTTTAACGAGTAAGCTTCAATGTACTAGAGGTGTGATGCAAATTGGGAGAAGGCACAAGAGGACATCAGATTTGGGATACAAATTGGGTACAAATTCTATGTTCAATCCTCATTTTCTATATAATGGTTTTGCAATATTATCCCATATTAGCACTTCTACAATAGTAGTTTAGTATATCTCACTTGTCAAGTGTTCTTACCCGACCATTTTATTGAGGTGAATCCTAAACTATCTTGCTGTAGTCCAAGGGGAGCAAAAATGATATTGTTTGAGAAACTAGAGTGCATTAGCAAATAATCCAAAAGTCTTGGAGAGGTCAAAGATGGCAACGTATATTATCACTTAATTCAATTAGTTAGTCCATTGCTTCTTAAGGACCAACCAATAGACTTGTTCACTAGAGATCCACCTAGGAAGAGCTTTAAAAATTGACTGAAACTTTAATATTTCATTAATGTTGCCCATGTATAAGGACATGGGAGCATTGATGTTTGCTAGTGTAGGTATCTGAATTATCTGATGTTGTGATTATCCACATACTTTAAAGTGTGAGGTAAAGTATTCCTTGTGGATAGAAGATTCATGTGTGAATAGGCTCATATGAATCCCCTTGAGTTGTGCTTTTTTATGCTATACATAGGGTGCCTAACTTCATCCCTCTAAATGCTTGACAATGTAGGAGGGAGGAGAGGAGAGAATGAACATGAGGAGAGAGTGCACTACAAGGAGCACACACATCTTAAAGGATTAGGTAAATATGATCCTTATGTCTTCCCTCCATACATTTATCATAAGAAAATCATGGATTTGTCCCACATCCTCCATGTCAAACTCTAAGGTGAGCTAACTCTTAGCTTGTGAGATGAGATGTCCATTGGAGCCAAAGATGTTGAAGTCATCAACATAAAGAACTACTAGAAGGATGTATTTTGTAGGCATCTTGATGTAAAGAGATGCATCTGAATCTAATGGCTAAAAACCAAATGCTAGAAATGATGGTATATCCTTGAATTCCATGCATAGGGTGCTTGTTTCAAAACATAAATATACTTTTGCAATTGCAAGCTTTGTGCTCCATCCCAATAATATCATACCTTGAAGGCTAATTAAAATATCCTCATCCAAAATAGGCAAATAAGAGTATGATGTAAGAGTGGTCATATTTTGAAATTTGTGAAAAGGTCTCTTTATAATCTATGCCATACTCTTGGGCATATCCCTTCACTAACAACTTGGCTTTGTATTCTTCATTTTCAACTTTTGAGCTGAGCTTCACTTTGTAGACCCATTTGCATTGTATAACCTTCTTCTCTCCACAAGAAGATCTATCAAAGTCCAAGTTTGGTTCTTGAGAAGAGGAATATACTCTTCATCCATTGCATGTGCCACCCGGGTACTTGCGTTGCTTCTTGAAAGGAGTCCAATTCTTCAAATTTCATCACTTTGGCCATGAATTCAAAGTTGCTTTTATAGGTCCACCTCTTGGGTCCTTCCCACCATGAGTTTGAGGTTGGAGATGGGACTCACTGGCTGGCATGTTGATGATGACTATGGTATGGCTCTTTCCACTGTGTCAAAGACCTTCTCTTTGCCTCTAGTATGAGTGTTAATGTAGTACATGCATAAATTGATGGTGTAGGCAAAGAGATCCATTGCATCATTCGAATACATGGTGAGTTGGTACGGATACTATAGTACGGTTATCAAAACACAACAATGCCTCGTCCACATGATAACATCCCTATACTAGATCAGCTTCTACTTTTTTGGATCATAGAGTCTATAGGCCTTGGATTCTTCAAGATATCTTGTGAAGTTGTAGTTGATAATGTCCTTGGATATGGTCAATCTCTACATTGATCGTATCATAGAGTGAGTATACCTTTGATTCTTTTTTGCACGTCCCACGGTAATGAGCGCTAATGAAAATAGAACCTGAGATGCCTCAAAACATGGGCGCCATTGCATAATCGGAATCAGCAAGAAAATCTGTAAATATCTCTCTTCTGCCAGAACTCCAAAATCCCAACCGATGAGTGAGAAATGGGAGTCAACACTTATCCACTGCCATGTGGCATAAATCTAAGGTTTCAAAACCTTAGAATGAAAAATGCATAATAGAGAGACGAAATCGAATACACAGAGATCTATAACTCTGAAAATCCTCCACCAAATCGCAAGAACTGATAGGTAGGGGTTTTTGGGCGTCCGGAACGTAATGGGACAGACGGTTTTGGAAACCGTGGTCTCAATCACTGGGTCCAACACACGGACTGAAAAACGTTTTTGGAAACAGAGTTGTTTGTAAACTCCACCGGAGTGCAAGTGATGAGCAACATAGAAGTTTTAGGACCTCCTGAGTCCACCGGAACTGACAGATCTGCAAATGGTTGCTCCAAACTTGAGTTCCAACACCCGGGCAAAAAACACAGGAACTGACATAGTGAGTCAGAAATCCAATGAAATGATCCCAGATTCAAGAATGAAGGTGTTTCCAAGCTCCTGAAGTGAAGTGGACACCAAAAGCAAGCAATAGTTGCCTCTACAAGTCAATATGGAGTCTCTGTCATCGAACGGAACAGGGAAAAGCTCAAAAAACGACTTTTTCTTTGAAAGCTCTTAACAGGCTCTCAAAACCACTTCGCAAAGCCAAAGTGACTTTTCCAAAGGTTCCTCCAAGGATTCTGCACACTCGGATGCAAGTAAAGTCACCCACAAAGCTTCCCACAAAGCTTCTCCTTCCTCCCACAGAGCTGCTGAGCTTCAAGCATTCACGCACGCTCAGCTAGATCACCCGGGCTCTGATACCAGTTGAGAGTGCTCTCAACGGAAGCAAGAACGGAAGAAGGAGAGAGAGAGACAGAGAGCCACACAAGTTTGGTGGGTGCAGAACCACCCTAATCTTCTTTTTCATTCATTTATATATGTGTTTGAGTATTGTACATAACCGGGGTTAAGGCATAGTGACCTTTAACCCCCACAGGAGCAGCGTCGCTATATAGCGATGCTGGGAGCTAAAACCCAAAACTTGTGTGTCGACGCCCCTCACAACTCTATTGCGGGAAAAGCAAAAAACTCTCCTCCTTCATTATATTCAGTGACCTCACTTTCCTCCCACCTCTTCCCCACACTCCTCACCCCTACCTAGCCCCTCTCCCAACACTTGTGCTCCCTCTCCACCCTTCTCCCTCTCTGCTCGTGTGATAGGAAGATATGATATAAGTACCTCAAACATCCATTATGCCACTTTGCTTGTCTGATGGCTGATTTAGCCCAGCTCTTCACCTTACTGCTCACCTGTGCTCTTGGTCCAGAAGAAGGATGGATACTTGCGAATGTGCATTGACTACAGAGCCCTCAATAAGATTACCATTAAGAACAAAGTCCCTATACCCTGGATAGATGATATTTTGGATAGGTTACAAGGGTCTGGAATGTTAAGCTGCATTGATTTGAAGAGTGGTTATCACCAGATCAGAATTCAGCCAGAGGATGTTCACAAAATAGCATTTCGTACCACATTTGGTCTGTACGAGTTTCTTGTCATGCCATTTGGTTTAACCAATGCACCTGCCACCTTCAACAGAATGATGGACATGATTTTTAGAGAACACTGAGCCTTTGTTGGGACTTTCTTTGATGACATCATTGTGTTCTCTCAGGATGAGGGTGAACATAGGAAGCACTTGGCAACTTCTCAATGTTAAACAATGCATTCTCTGATGCCGAAGCCATCACAATGGATGATATTTATGAGGAGCTACAGAAGCATAAGCTGCTTGTCAATGCCTAGAAAACTGAATTCTTCATGCATGAGATCCATTTTCTTGGGCACATTATTTCCAAGGATGGAGTTAGGATGGACCCCGCCAAGGTAGAGGCCATCAAGAATTAGCCACACCTGAAGAACATCCATGAAGTACGCAACTTTTTGGGCTTGTGTTCATACTACAGGGGGTTCATTCGGTATTTTGTAGAGATTGCATCTCCTTTACATGCCTTACAGAAGAAAGGGGTCACTTTCAGATGGGGTCCCAAAGAAATTGCAGCTTTTGACCTACTGGATGCGTCAATTTTACGAGCAAAAACCTATGAGCAGATTTATCCGAGTGTGTTTTTCAAGAGATTTTGAAAAATGTTTTTCTTTAGGAAACATGGTTTTTACACTTTTGTTTTCACTAGAACTAGATCCCTTTATCATAAAAATACACAGACTAGTCACTCATTCATTTTTACACAACATAATTTTCTTATTTAGAGACATCCCTTTGTACCCCTGTTATTACCTTAAAAAAGTGTTGATTCCTTTAAGAAACATATCTCATAATCACTCTCAATGTAATAATACTATGCATATATAATTACTTATTAACACATTTATATCATATGGCAATATCTTTTTAGTGTTTTTATAGCATATTTATGGACATGTTTCTAAAGAAGTTTAAATTACTATAAATAAGTATTAACTTGGGCTTATATATCACTCTCATAAAATACATGTAATATTTAATACTATATATGAAAGATTTTCCAAAATATAACTCCTTAGATGTGCTCAAATGGGGTGTTCCGATCAATTTGAGTGGTTGAATGACTATATTTGGACATTGGATATGAAAGTTATGTCACTTTTAAAAGTGCTGTCCAAGGTAGTTTCGCCAGCGAAACTACCTTGGGAGACTTGCTTCAAAGGGGTTTCGCTGGCGAAACTACCTGGATGGCTTGCTTCAATGAGTTTTCTTTGAAGAAACTCTTTCATGAAGATAGGTTGAGAGAGGGTTTTCAATGTCACCCCCTATTAAGTAAAAGTTGTAAGAAGGATCATAAGGGAATTTTCATAGAGAAGTCTACTCTACATGTGGGTTTCTTCAAAAGCCATCCCATTATGCTCTGACCATTCCTACAGATTAACCTAAAGATTTTTGTATAAAATAGGCATTGCTATAATACTTTGCATATTTCTAAGTGAAACTATGTTTTCTTCTGATCGATTTTTGCCATATTTATGCATAGTTGGAAGCTTTTTTTTTCCTTCGCTCGGACGCTCGGAAGATTTCGCTCAGAAAATGCTCGTCCCCTGACCTACTGAAGGAGAGACTCTACTCAGATTCTATGATTATTTTGCCAGATCTTCGCAAACTCTTCGCTATCCAAGCAGATGCATGTGGGAACAACGTAGGAGGGATACTTATGCAGGATGGAAGAGTTGTGGCATACGAGAGTGGAGTGCTCTAGGATGCTAAAATGAATTTTGGCATCTACGAGAAAGAGATGTTGGTTGTCATACATGCTCTTTCGACCTAGAAGCATTACCTTTTGGGTGCTGATTTTCATGTTCAGACTGATATTCAATCACAGGGTACTTTCTCACTTAGAGAAAGTTGTCTAAGAAGCATATGAGGTGGGCAAATTTTCTTTCTATGTTTCATTTTCAGATTGTTCATGTGCCTAGGAAGAAGACATTGTTGCAGATACACTCTCACGAAAGCCCACTCTAGATACAGTGTCTGTTAAGCCACTAGTTTTAGCAGTGACCATTGCATGTCATGATGAGCTTGATGCCATGAAGGATCAATATGCCCATGATCTTGATTTTTCACGTACTTATGCTTAGTTGGTTGATGGTCAGAGGCATGAGCACTATACTCTCAAAGATGGATTTCGGATGATGCATGCCAGACTATGTGTCACGAAACAGTTGAGACCCAAAGTGTTGACAGAGAGTCATGCTCCAGCCTATGTAGGACATAGAGGCATTAATGCCTCAAAGTTGTGGAGCACTATTTCTTTTGGCCATCATTAAGGAAGGACATGCATCACCTGCCACAAGGTGAAATATAACAGGCAGAAGCTGGCAGGTGATAGAGCATTTGATCTGGTGTAATTTTCTTCCTTACGGGAATGAAGTGGTCCTGCTTGGTGAATCTGCAAATAATGGTCCATATCCCATCATGTCCTGATGGTGTACAAGGAAGATCAAAGATAAAATCCATGGCAATGCTCTACAAGGGTCGATTATCAGTGATAGAGACCCGCAAATGACATTTCTTTTCTAGAGAGATATCTTTGAGAATATGGGTACCACGCTGAATTTCTCATCCTCTTTTCATCTTGAATCTGATGGGCAATCCGAAGAAGCCAACTCCATTGCCCTTGATCTTCTCAAGTGCTATGTTTCGGATCAACAATCGAAATGGGAGCAATTTCTGCCACTAGTTGAATTTGCCTACAATAACATTATACACTTGTCCACAAGGAAAGCCCCCTTTGAAATTGTGGCAGGAGAACGGAAGGTACCTTCCATTCTGCATACGAAAGAGAATATTTTTGAAGCAGATAGATTTGTGGAAAGTTTAAATGCTGCTTACCAGAAGGTCAAAACAGCCCTCTAGAAAAGCCAAGAGAAGCACAAATGGGCAGCAGATCCATCGTCGTGAGTTACTCTTGAAAGAGGGCGATTGGGTGCTACTGTGTTTTCTGAAAGCACGACTCAGGAAGATGAAAGGCAAGACCAAAATGTACACAAAGCTGAAGATGAGGTATTATGGTCCTTTTCAGGTTTTTGAACGCATTAATGATGTATCTCACAGGTTGAAGCTACCTGCCACTTGGACCATACACAATGCCTTTCATGTGAGTTTATTGAAGCCTTTCCAGGGTGATGTGCTTGCTGACCTGCTTCATGAGGATCAGCCCGAGGTGGAAGAGTTGGATGAAATCTTGGTTTCAGAACAGATTTTGGCACATACGAAAAGAAAAGTGAAAGGTGGAGTTTCCTGTCGCTACTTGGTGAAGTTCAAGAATTCTCCTGCACTGGATGTGAGGTGGATGGAGGAGAGTGACCTGGCAGAGTCACCTCAGATTTTGCAGCTCTATCTGGACGTGTTTTAGCTTGCCCCACTGCGGTACAGGCTCCTACAAGTTCAACAGAGCAGAGATCTGGAGCATTGCTCGGTGCTCGAGAGGAGGGTAGCACCTCCCCTTGATTTAGACTGCTCATATATCTGGAGATCACTTGGTGGCACCGATTGTCTCACCCGAGATGCTGCTTGCTGGCAACATTTTTGTCGTTGAGGTCTGGGTGTTCGCAACACTCGACGTAGAGGATGCATTGATGTATGGATGGACTCTCGAGCTTTCCTAGCCCAAATTATCATTGCAGGTTGTATCTTACAGATGCGGTATATTCTGGTATGGGCTATTTTGCCTATTTGCATTACTTTACTTTCATTGTACTTTTTTCGCAGCGACCTAGGTAGTTTGTTGTTTTAAGAGGAGGGTATGTCACAAGGACGTGAAAACTGATGTAAAGTAACTCAACCTACGCTTAACCTAGGGTTAACATGGTAAAGTGTTGTAATGGTTTGGCAGTGAGGGACCAGCTAGAGGAAGTGCACACTTCCTAGAAGTTCCTAGGAGCAAAGTCTAGGTGCACCACTAGGTCCTAGGGGCAAGGCAAAGGCTCTAAAAGAGGGGTCTAAAAGTTGGGTCCAAGGACAACCAATGTTGTCCTTGTTATGACTTTAATGAAGGGGCAAATGGCAAGAAGGAGGTGCCATTTGTCATGCATGTGTATGGATGCCCTTTCCCCACCTTCCATCTCTCTCCCCTCACTCTCCCAGAGGTGATGGTCCAATTTTCAGTTGGTCTTGTGCAGTTTTTGAGCCGTTTCAGCTGTTTCAAGCCTTCATTTTTCAACTTTCTGAAAATTTTCGCACAGCCTGTACAAATGTCCATAGGGATGTACAGAATCAGTACGGATGTGTACAGCCCTGCCTCCAGCAGGTGCCAGGGGTTGTCTTTTGTTGCGCTGGACCTTTCTGCACGTGTTTTTGGCTACATTTCTTCTGGACCTGTTCTGGACCAGTGCAGGTTGCACAAGGAACTTTCCCTGCTGCTTTTGGCATGCTCTCTTAGGAGGACTCAGGCATAGATCCCGAGGCAGTCATTTCGGGGCAGATCTGTGGACCATCTTTCCTCTATAGCTCTTTCTTGTTCACCCTCCGCCCTCTACCTTCATTTCTCTCTTATCCTGATTGCTGGAAGACACCTGCACCCTACGGGGAGCCTGGACAGAGGATAGGTGCAAGGAGCTCGCCCCTCTACCACAGACAATGAGAATTTGTTCCAGGTTCTGTTTTTCCTTGTTCTTTCTTGTTTTGTAGCTTTTTGTAGTGCATGCGTGTTGTTTGCAGTCCTTTCAAGACTCCTACAGGTTCTAGCAAGCACTCAAAGGCAAGGGTGCTCCTGTGAAAGGCCTAAGGACAGTGTGGATGCATGTGATAGCCTTGAGCTCAATTTGTCAGAGATATGGATGCCTGAATGCCTCTCATTTGGGTCATATCAAAAGTGGATGTCTGAGTATGCCTTGCGAGTGGGAATTCTAGTGGTGCACTTGGGTTAGATGCCTTCAAGACAAGTAGAGGATTAACAGAGAAGAACGTTGCAAGGTTGAAGCCCTATTGTAAAGCATTTCCATTTAGAAGCATTAAATAAATACCATAAGGGGTGCCAAGGCATTTGGGGCCAATGGGTGCACTATGTACTATTTTCATTGAGCAGGGGCATTCTAGCGTGTGATTAAGTAACTAAAGCTTGCATTGTGGCCATTCATGAAGTTTATGACTTAGTAGAAGAAGATCACTACCCTTTTGTTTATCAAAGGACGGTTTCATGCAATCTGTCTAGATAGTAGACAGACACAAAATCCTAAAAGGATGTATATCTTTAATTAGGTACCAAGTTAATCTCAAATCAATTAAATGGAGGTCAAATAAAGCTATGCATTATTAACTACCATTACCATTCCTCAAATAATCTTGGCATCCGTACTTAGTATCAACTTTTACATAGACGACATCATTTCAATTAAATACAATTCGATTGTATGTAAGCATCAACTTCTCCATAGGTCAGCCCAATACACTTAACGGCACAAAGAAAAACTCATACAAGGCACTCATCTGTCAACCTCAATCTCAGGGATCCCTTGCAGTATCCCACCGCCCTCCCCTATTCACAATGCACACTCAAAGCTTAATGTTAAGGCACCTTAACTGCACTTACTTTGTATTATACGTAAAAAAGAATAGTGCATCGTACATTTATTTAATAGTACACATTTGGACATACATGACCACTTCCAAGACAAACATTTTCAGTTCCTTGTGGCAGAGATTGTTAGATTGTTCTTTCCATTCAGCATAATGCTGCCTCAAAGACCTCCACTACATTACATGCTCTGCTCAACACAGTAGGCAGCTTTGCAATTTCGATAGATAATTTGGAATATACAGGATCTCTATGAAAGCGGTACTATGATGCCAAGCCCAGTAATGAAGTACATTTAAAGCTTGTGAATGCCTAAAGTAGTGGGGGAGAACCTTGCTGCTGATCATACAAACGCAGCATCAAAACTGTTCTGACTACATTGTACATTTCCTCTCTTCCTCTCCCGCCAATTTTCACCCGAGACTCTGGCCTCAGCCACAGCTCTTTCACGATCACTAGTGGTTCTGGAAGTCCTACCGCTCTGCCGAGGGCTGTCTTTCTGCCCATCGTATCTATCCCATTCCTCAGGATCACGCTTCCTGCTGGAAAAACCGTCTTGACCATGTCCATCATGTGATCCATTCATTCGAGATTTCCTGTTGTCTATAAGACGACTATCTGGAGAGTTTGAAGCTGGGGATTGCATTCCAACTTGTCGAAGGACCCACTCATTGTCTTTACAATGATTGTCTGGAGAATTGGAGGCTGGAGATCTGGTACCCGTCTGTCGCAATGCTCGATCATTATCTCTGTACCCATTATCAGGGGAATTCGAGGCAGGAGAGCGGGCTCCACCTTGCCTGAACATCCGTTCCATGAAGCCTCGCTCATCTGCACCCTGTCGATCTCCATTACTCAGCTTCCTTTCCCTTTCTTTCTTATCCCTAGAAGGTGAAGGTAAAACTTTGTTAACAGGATGGGTACCAGGGTCATAGTTCTGAGCAGCTAGATAATTCAGGGCAGTCACCACATCACCAACAAGTGGACGAGTGGCAGCATCTTCTTGCAGGCACATAGCAGCAACTGCAATGGCTTGATTAAGCCCCCTCACAGGATAGCGTCCCTGAAGCAACGGGTCTGCCATTTGATGGAACTTCTTCCTGTCCTTAAACAATGGCCGAGCCTGACAAATTGAACAGACAGGCATATCATACATGTTAGCAATTGCAACTTCATCTCCCTGGGGAATTCCTCAAGTAAAAATATGACAGAAGAAAGTTACGTGAAATAAGCTTTAAAAAATTTGTCAGCAAGCCCCTGTCTAATTTACAAAAGGGTAATTGAGTGAGTCTTAAGCATTAAAAAAAGAAAAATAACCTACATGAATTAATCTAGACACAGATATCCACAGTTGTTCATGCATGCACATGCACAGACAAGTGCCTTTATACGTGCTCTCTCTCTCTCTCTCTCTCTCTCTCTCTCTCTCTCTCTCGTGCGCTCTCTCTCTCATGTGTTTGCAAACTTTATTTTGTGAACTTGTACCCCCCCCCCCTCTCTCTCATGTGTTTGCAAACTTTATTTTTGTGATCTTGTACCCCCCCCCCCCCTCCCTCTCCCTCTCTCTCTCTCTCTCTCTCTGTCTCTGTGTGCATGCGAGTGTGTGCGTGCGTGCGGGCACGCGTGCACCTGTGAGTACATCCGTGGTGCACGCACGCGTGAAAGTATATGTGTGTGTATGTAATGCAGAGAGAGTATGAGTGTGAGTGTGAGTCGGTGAGAGGCAGAGGGAATCATTTAGTTGATTTAGTGAGTGTAAGTGTTTCTGAGAGAGAGAGAGAGAGAGAGAGAGAGAGAGAGAGAGCATGTCTGCATGTGCACACAGCACACTTTATGATGTGTACTATTAACTTACTAATCAGTGATAATAATAATAATATTAACCAGTACAAGACACAGTACATACAATCACATCGCAGCACCATTTAGCCACATTACTAATTTCTCTTTGCTATACCATCAAAAGAAAGATACCCATCTCTATAACCTGGCCCCAATAACTCTACCAGAAACGTAACAAATCAGTTTTGGGGGCAGACCAAAACGATTGTAGAGGGTTGAAGATAGTAGAAAATTGATATTGAGCTTGGCCTTAATGTGCCTGTATCTGCTGCAGTGGAGCAGCCCATCAGCCTCATCTTTAACCATTGCCTCTATGGAAAACACGTCCATTCTTCACTGTAAATGTTCTACAACCTGCTTGCTTCCAACTCTAGGTCGTAAGAGCTGACTCTCATCCTCCTGAGATTAGTGAAATGGTAATACATCGTAAAGCTAATTTGTTGTCCATAAACAACAATGAAATGAAATCCGTTTTCTGTAACAGGCACGGAGAGAGTGGGAGAATAAGAAATTAGATGTTCTCCAAGAGACCCAACAGGATCTACTGGGCATGCATTGCATCTATATCAATATATGAAGCATCTCTGCGTAGCTGTTTAATGAAAGGTCAGTTGCATTTCAAGAAAACTAAAAAAAGATAGAAGACATTAGTTGTGATTCTCCAGTCTATCCAGTCTTCTGTTCTCTTTCTACAATGCATACACGTACATGCATGAAACCGTGAAAATCAGATAGACTCACCATAGGACCAGCACAAAAACTTAGGACACCCAACACGATAACTCTGCTAATACTGCAATGTGATGCAATGCACTCAGGGTTCTGAACCTTGTAAATAAAAGCAGTCAGCTTGGAAGGAATAAACCGAGAAGTCAAATACTGTAGCCCATTCCAGAAGCCTTGCACTAATCACAAAAGACTAGCTCCTCAATTCAGGAACATCTAGCTCTTGACAATACCCCCCCTTAGTCCACATCAAAATACACGAGGCAACAAGAAAGCTTCTACAATTTGTGTCTTCAAACATGAAATACATTTTGAAGAGAGATTACACAGGAGGATAAAAGGGGGATGCACTTCACAAATTTTAAAAGAGGCAGCGAAGGGCCATGGGAAGAAGGGGAGGGAAGGTTGCAGTTACCCAGGACACTAAATTATGCTCTCCTGAAGCCCGAGAATTGTCAATAGCCTTTCTGCCAGTGATCAACTCCAACAAGACAACCCCAAAACTGTACACATCTGACTTCACTGTCAACTGCCCAGTCATGGCATATTCTGGAGCACAATATCCATACGTTCCCATAACTCGAGTGGAAACATGAGTCTTGTCTCCAACTGGACCAAGCTTTGCAAGCCCAAAATCGCTCAGCTTGGGATGGAAACCTTCATCCAACAGAATATTAGAAGATTTAAAATCCCGGTATATTACAGGAGGATTAGCTTTATCATGGAGATACTCCAATCCTCTTGCTGCCCCAGCTGCTATCTTCATTCTTGTATTCCAATCCAATGGCTCCTTATCAGGTGGAATATCTGCACCCTCCCCAACAAAAGAATCAAGACTGTCACAAGCATGAAATTGTATAGCAAAACAAATGAGAGATTGAACATATTAAATTTCTCTGGAAGTCAGAAGTTGAGAAGCTGCAACCAAGAGGTACCATGCAGATGATCCTCTAGACACCCCAAAGCCATGTACTCATAGACCAGGAGCCTTTGGTCACCATCTGCACAATAACCAATCAGGTTTACCAAATTTGGGTGGTGCAGAAGACTCAGCATTAGAACTTCTACCAAAAACTCTCTGTTTCCTTGAAGACCATTTCTGTCGAGTTGCTTGACAGCCACAACCTGCAGCAACAGGTAAGGCATAAGATAGTGAATAAAGCTAATTCCAAATAAGCCCATACTAGAAGTCTTTCCTAGAGTACTCTTTAAACATATGCATCCTTGAAGCACTTGCCTGTCCAGTACTCTCGAGGCGCCCTTTGTAAACCCGCCCAAAACCACCTTCACCGATTAGACAATCTGACCTGAAATTTTTTGTAGCGGTAGCAAGCTCACGGAAGGTGAAAGTTTGTGCAGCTATATGTTGGCTCCCATCTTTAGAAGGGTCCGTCACCTCAGCCCTTGACTTAACTTTATCTGAAACATACAAAAGCATCTTATAGCTATTGAAACTTCCACAACCTAAAGAAGTTATCGTCACGAACTTCTACGGTGTCAAGATCAAAGACCACTCACAGTACAGGGATGGCAGAACAGATATTGGAAAGCGATATTTCTTTGTGCCGGAACTTCTACTGTGTCATCAAAGACCACTGTACAGGATGGCAGAACAGATACTGAAAAGCGGTATTTCTTTAGCGCGACACAAACCATAGACTCTTTGTGAGCTTCTACGCGAAGGCAAAAAGGATACCGATAGAAGTGTTACACCTCGCGACATCTTACCATCTAGTACCCAAATCACGGCCAACCAAACTCTTAGACGTAAAATTTTTGGCAATCGAACATTCTATTCTCTACCATCTAGAGTCAGGCGTCCTAGAGACCACCAAGCAAAACGACACCACATCGCCTGCAGGAGTTAGCTAGATCTAAAGCGAAGAAAGCATAAAACGCAGACAGAATCGCCGTTCCGTTCCTGAGGAGCGCAATCACGTAAAATCCAAACTCACCTGAGGGGACCATGGAGAGCGAAGCTCCAGTTGTAGGCGGGTAAGCACTATCATCCTTCGTCAATGGTTTTTTATCCGGCTTTCTAGCATCGAAGCAAGCGAAGCAGCCCATTTCTGATTTTGGGTGTCTTTGGACAAATATCCGCCGCCTACCGCATCTCTCTACCTCTTGGCCGAGGTGCCGCACTGCTCCATTCACCCAATGATCTCACAGACGGGCTCTCGAGAGGGAGTGGCATCTCCCACTCAAGAGCACAAAGGCAATTACCGAAGAGATGAAAACGGCAGAGGCAGAGAAGAGGAAAGAGAAAGGCAGCAAGGCTGAGGCTTTAAGGAGGAGGAGGGGAGAGGGAGGACGGCAGGCAGATCCATCAGCGCCCAGGAATGCGGGAAGCGACACTTAAGGGGCCTGAGAGAGACGCCGGGGGCAAACTTAGAGTGCACTCGTGATCGGCCACTAAGACGAATTCGAGAAAAATACAACACCATTTCTCAACCAAGAATCATCTCCTTCCTCTGTGTTTTTTTGTTGTTTTCATCCGATTCTTTTTTAGGAATTCCAAGAAATTCCCAAAATGAAGTAAGAAATGATGTAACTTTCTCAAACAGCCATGCTTCATTGGGGCGTGCATTGCCTCCAAACAATAATTGAAAAGAATACATAGGCAAAACAAGATCCTAAGACTAGATCAATGAAGGATACGACAATGCACTACCAATAAATCCCAATAGCCCCCCCCCCCCAAGTTTTAATGAGGGGTGACAAGGGCAAGATTAACATAAGTGCGATTTGACGGATTAATCGGGGCTTCAAGAATATTTGAGGATTCGTGATTCCCGAGTTGAGGGAGAGGTAAGCAGGGGTTGAGTCGGGAGAGGGAGGGGGGGGGGAGAGAGCTAGGAAGGGAGGTGCTAAGAGTAAAGGGGGGGGGAACGGGGGGTAGGTGGGAGAGGAGAGGGAGCGAGAGACGTAGCGAGGGTGAGTTTAGGGAGGGAGCAAGGGACGTAGAGAGGGTGAGCGCAGGGAGGTTGAGCGAACGGAGAGAGGGGAGGGGGTGAGCGATTAGGTTAATTTGGGTAATAGGGGTGATTCAGAGAGGTTAATTAATTAAATAGGAGAGGTGAAGTGTAGGGAGGGGGGCAAAGGCTTAGTGATAGGAATTTTGTACAGAAAATTAGGAGCCAATTGTAATTGGCTCGGGCTCGATTCACTGTGTTTTTGAGTAGATATGAATTTACAATGTGAGTAGAATATCAACCTTGTCTTCGCATTGGAGTAGAGAGTGAGGTTCTCCTTGGGAGTTGTGCATGGTTGACGCCTCACAACTACTAATGATGATAAGCTCTAGGCTGTTGGAGGATGTGTCAAGCATCGTAGGAATCACTTGTTGAGCGATGAGGATTTCGAGGCTATGCTCATGAGTGGAACTTGTTGGGAAGAGACTAGAGACGAGTGCGAAAGAGACGACAAACAAGAAGGAGGAGAAGGCCTTAGATCCTCCGCCTTATGTAGACGCGATGGCTAGCAAACTGCAAGGAGGGGGTCCGCCTTGGCAGATGAAGAAGCAAAGTCGATGCTTAAGGCAAAAGTTGCTTGGTGTGCAAAGGAGGTGGACACTGAAAAGGCATGTTTGAGGGTAGGAAGAAACATCTGGTGGTTTGTGAGATCCCACTGGAAATTAATTAGCCAAAGCTTCAAGAACTAGTGAAAGGTGGTGTTATTTGTTTTTCGTCACACGAGTTATATCAATATTGGAGCTTTAGCAATTCTCGTCTTACAAAAGTGCGACATTCCTTCGATTGGGTATGCTGCTAGGTTTCTTGGTAAAGATTTTTCATGCTCTGGTGTGCCTCCAAAGCTATTGGGCAAGTTCTTCTTCTTTGTTGGTGATGTGGTGTTGGTTGTTCCTTGGAGCCTTGTTGTAGTGTTGATGAGTTCATTTCCATGATTGCCCAATGTCAGTTGAGTTTCCTAACTTGCCTTCTTGACTAGGAGATGGGATTGGTAGACTTGCGAGTCCTCTTCATCCCTCAGCCTGCAAGAAATGGGTTGGGTTGTAGGAAAGCTTGGATTCTTTGGTATTGAGGTTTGGATGTCTCGAATTTCATAAGAATCATGTTCCCTAATGGCATGGTGCTTGTTCAACCAGTTCTTTTCTTTGTAATTTGTGCTTTATTTGCAAGGAAACGGCACATTTTGTGTGTTGTAGTCCAAATAAATAGCCGTAACATTTCATTGGCAAGAGGTGACAAGACTTTGGCCAAGCACGTAGGAGGATCCACTTGAGCCTTCATGCAACATGCAAGCCCCTCCAACTTCTCAAGTGGCTTGAGAGCAGCATGAACTTATCATGGATTCAGAGAAGACAAACGAAGGGGCAAATGACATGTCATGGAAAACCCTAGGGAATAAGGGAAAGGTCGAGGCGGTCAAGCCATAACCTGATCATGCCATGGATTCTGAGAAGACTGATTGTCTCTCCAAGATGATTCCAAGGAGGTTAGGGGGGAAGAAGGGCAAAGATGAGTCCTAATCTCATTTAAGGATCCCTCTGGTTTGCTGGAAAAGAGAGTGGAGAAGGTGGTGTAGGTGCGTGGGCTGAAGAAGATTGTCTTATACATGGAGAGAGGCAGGAGGAAAACCCCTTTGAGGGCCAAGAAGAAGACATGCCACAAGCAAGAAGCGGCTACACCAGGACAAGGTCAAGGGTAAGATACGATTGCACGATGCAAGATCTAAAGGGAATGACCAACCCAATCAGGGTCTGTTGAAATGTATCAAAAATGTGGTCATGAATGCTATTTGGGCAAGGAAAACAAGTTCCATGTTCTTTGTGATGCATACACGGTGCTCACCTAATAAAGATAGACAGGCTGCTAGGTTCAGAGGGAAGGATCAACAATCTTGTGGAACATACTTCGTTGTAATAAAGGTATTTAATAGAAATGATGTGGTTCAGTTATGTAGGAAAGGTTTTGCTTCAAGAGCTAAAATATTGTGGTTCAGTTATGTAGGAAAGGTTTTGCTTCAGAGGGAAGGATCAACAATCTTGTGGAACATACTTCGTTGTAATAAAGGTATTTAATAGAAATGATGTGGTTCAGTTATGTAGGAAAGGTTTTGCTTCAAGAGCTAAAATCTGGAATTGGGGATAGTCTATGGTTCTCTTTTTTGGGTTTGAAGTTTTTGTAAATTGCCCTAGTTAGGGAAGGGGGGGGGGGGGGGTATAATTTTGGTCTGCAATTCTTGGGGCACCCGTGAAGTGTTTCGACATCCTGAGGGTTGGTTTGTTACACAATTGCCCTTATTGTGTATGGTTTTAACTTCAATGTAGTGAACATTTATGCTCCTAACAATCCCCAAGAGAGGAGAGGATAGGTCTCATTCTAAGATTTCCCTCTCGGGGCTTGAGTGAGAGTCATGGGAGGAGATGTCCTCATATTGGGGATTGGTGGATTGTGCTGAGATTAATGCAGAGGGACGGTGAGGCTTTTCGTGGTCCAACAAATGGAAGGGTGAAGATTTCAAGACGGGTAGGCTTGATAGGTCATATGTTTCTCATGAAGGGTGGCGGATGTCAGCCCCTATGGGGGTATGTACCTATTGTTGACATGTTTGTCTGATCAGGGTTTAGTGTCGTGGAAGTTTTCATTGCCTATGTACAGTGGGAGATCTCTTGATGTGCCATTCAAATTTAATAAGCAGCACCTCCAATGTAAAGACTTCTGCAAATTGATTAGGTCTATGTGGAAGGATTCCATGAAAGGGCTAGATGATCCCATTGCCACATAGGATATTGCAATACGTGGAGTACATATGAAGGCTAAGTGTTCGAAAACTAAAGCAACTGGTCTTCTAACTCAAAACTCAAGAAGCCCTCAAGTTGGCCCTAGTTGAAGCAGTTGATCCCTTCCTGGCCACATTGCTGGTGGAATTGGAAGGGAAGATGCAGTCCATTGAAATGGAGGAGGAAGAGCATGCCAAAATTTTGAGCAGATAGCTCTAGCTCTTGGTAGGAGATTGTTCATCCAAAGTCTTCTTTTAGACAGAAGTAAGCCCGTGAAGTTTTTGACAATAGTCAGGGGGATCTTGTCACAGAACTTTGGCAGATGGCCGAAGTTTTCATGTCTGAGTTGTGTGGCATTGTTGGTGTCTCGAGGGTGTAGGTCATCGATGAGGGCATAACAATTTTGTGGAGGTCCTTGCTGAGATCGGCTGCAGAGTGTTGGATTTTTAAAGATGTGATGTTGCTAGACCAATCACAAAGAAGGAATTCTGGGAGGCATTGTCTTCAACGGACAAGGATAATTCATTGGGTATTGGCAGGATGGCAACAACATTCTACATGGCATTTTGGGATGTTATGGGGTAAGGATCTAGTATCCCATGGTCAATGATGCCATGCTCAAGGGTGCTCTCTCCGAAGATGTGACACAGATCTGATCAAGTTGTTTCCCAATGGTCAAAATAGGCTCAGGGCAGGTGATTTGGCATTTGGTCTCCATGCTCAACGCTTCCTTCAAGGTAATTACTAAAGCCATGGCCCTTAGGATTCAGGAACTTTGTATGTGGGTAGTGATAGGTAACATAACGGCTTCATCAAGTCTAGCGATATCTTTGAGAATGCCTTGAACATCTCTACAGCTCTAGATTGGTAACATAATGGTTTCATCAGCGATATCTTTGAGAATGCCTTGAACATCTCTACAGCTCTAGATTTTTCTTTCTTAATTGAGTAGAAGGGTCTCATGTTTGGGTTTGACTTGAACAAAGCCTATGATAGGTTTAAGTGGGACTACATCTTGGTAGTCCTGGATCTCGACTTGGGTCTAGGTATGCATTTGTGAGAATGGTTGCCTAGCTTTTTAGTAATGCCTCTGCCGTTCTTTGTCTAAATGGGGGTGTGGTTGGGAGATTTGAGTTGAGAAGGTCTAGAAGATAGGGGTGTCCTATTGCCCCATGACTATTTGCAGTATCATCTGTTCCATTAATGGTCTTGCAAAAAAAAGTTGTGGAATCTAGTCGGATCAAGGGGGATTGTTCTTCCCTCGAACAAGCAACTTTTCTCTTAGCCTTTTGTTGATGATATGGTCATCTTCTGTGAGGAAAATTAGGCCAATGTGGACAACATGTTGCGGGCTTACGTAAGCTCTATGGGGCCTCCAGATCCTTACATAGTCGGGTGAAGACTTTTGCTCTTAGGGTGGACCGATTCCCCCTCCCTAATTGGACAAAGGTATTGCCTATCCACTGGGTTTTCTAGGGGGAGATTATTTGTTACCTTGCAGATCCTATAGAACTTAACCTCTACCAAAGGCAGAGGTTCATGATTGGTAAAAAGAGAAGGTGAAGCAAAAAATGAAACAATGGCATGGGATGGTGCTTGGCTGGAATGCTCGACTACTTGTCATCCAACATATCTTGGCAACTGTGACAACTTATGTGGCTACTATATGGAACTTGAAAAGGTGTCATTGGGCAGAGGTTGAGAATCTTTCCCATGCATTCTTGTGTGTATAGGATGGTGGAAAGTGCAAGCTACACTACATTTTGTAGGATGCATTGAAGACCCTAATTTGAATGTGGCCTTGATATGTTAGACATTGTTCTTTGCAACATAGCTCTTTCTGAGTAAGTGGCTTCCTCCACTATTCGAGTGCAAGGCCCCATGGGTTGAGATCTAGAATGGTTTATTGAGAGTGGAAAATCTAAAGCTATTGGTTCATGATCAGTCATGCTATGAATTTCCTTTTAAAATTAGCGGGTTAGCACTAGTGGCTGGGCTTGTTAATGCCTAGAAGTGTTGCATTGGGTTGTTGACTTGGAAAGGAAGGAGTAGTCTCAAGGGTGATGCCAATGTACATAAGAATCTCTGGTAGATTCAATCAGTTTACTAGATGCGAAGGCATTGGCTAAGGTAGATCTATCGTGGGCTCATAATATGCAGTGCAAGGGTGTTCGAGCATGGGCTCCGATTTTGCACTAGGCAAGGGTTAACTGGTAATCACTTGAAGATCTCAAGTATATAGCAGTGCGAGTCTACACAAGAATCTTTGGTGGAGTCAATCACTTACAGTGGATGGGAAGCCATTGGCTAAGCGAGACCTATTGTAGTAGGCTCGTAGCATGCAACGCAAGGGTGTTTGATTATGGGTTGAGATTTTGAACTCAGCTAGGGCTCACTTGAAGATCTTAGGAGTGTGTGTATATACATATATACATAATATCCACATGTTTGTGTGTGTGTGTATGCACGTGTGCATTCATGCATTTATATATGTATGCATGCACAGGGCGTGCATGCACATGTGCACATATCTTTCAAGTGTATTTATGAGAGTGTGTATTTGAGAGCAAGGCAAAAAAAGATGGCCTCCACCATTATATCCGATGGGTATGATACTTTGTAGAGGAATTAATGTGAGTAATCTCCATGTAGTCACAAAGTTTTATGTGTTTTGGATACCATTTGCATGGTTGGGCATGCATATTTTCTTGTTTTTTACCATAAATAATGCACAACCATTAAAATATATGCATTGAAGGGCTTCTATCAATATGAACACTATGTGTGTAATGGATATGATGATTTGTGGAGGATTTAATATAAGATCCATGTTAGCAATGTGATGTGGTTTGGAAATAATTGCACTGTTGGGCATGCATATTTCCTTGTCTTTCACGATGGATCATGAATTAAGTGTTACAAAAATATGCATCATGGGCTTCTGGTTGGATATCATTTTCATGGTTGGGTATGCATATTTCCTTGGTTTTTACCATGCAACAACCATGTGTTTAAATATATACATTGGTGGGATTCTACCATATGTGTGTGCTCGGTGAATATGATAATTTGTAGAAGTCTTAATGTGATTAATATCCATTTTCTCATAAACTTTTATGTCGCTTGGATAGATATGTGTGTGTGTGTGTGCACGTGCGTGTGTGTGTGCGTGTGTGTGTATGTATGTATGTATGTACATGTACATGTGTGTGTGTGTGTGTGTGTGTAGCATACAAGTGTAATTAATAGTGCATACATAAGAGAATAAAAAAGAAAATGGTGACGATCAAAAAATATAAAGAGCCAAACAATGTAAAAATTCAAAGGGCACTCTCTATATAAGAGGCCTATCATGTATTATTGAGAACACACATAGCACATTGGAATAGATTGAAATTTTCATACTTCCTGTCTCTCTCCCCATGGCTTTCCGTATTTGGTTTGATCCTCCGTGATCTTTATGCTCATTAAGTGATAGATTAGGCTAGTATGATATGCACTTTGTCATGGCATCAGAGCTTAGGTCTAGTCTCCTAGATCAATTATAGGCATGCCTTAGGAGTTCATGAGTTCTCCTAGGTTAGTTTTAGTTTTTAGATGGAGAGTTCCTTCTTGGTCTCTTAATGTTTTTGTAAAGGAGAGTTCTTATGAAATTTCCATCTCCCCATTCTGAAAGAGAGCGATTCCTTCATAATCTTCTGAGAGAGAGAGAGAGAGTTACTCATTCTATTTTCTGGTTTTGTTTGGTCCTCTGCTCCTACAATAGCAGCCCCGAATCTATGCCATCAACTCTGCAACAAAGGCCACCTCCATCTTCAACGCCCAGCAATCAAAGCTTCAGTCACGGTGTGTAACTTCAAAGCATCTCCGACTGAGCACACGGGCTTATAACAGCTCCCGGCTCACAAGAAGCATGCCCATCAACGAACTTTGTAGCCTCGGCTTCAATATAGCAGATCCGCATGCAATGCCAACTCCTGGCTGTTCATCCCCGAACAACTCACATGGCCTAAGCTTCATCAATGGCTTCTACAAATGCTCAAGATAGCAGTGTCGCCTTACTCTCCAAGTCACCTCCAATAAGCTTAGTCACCTCTGCAATGACCCTGTAGCTCCCAGGCTCCTCTCCAAGCCTCAAGCAGACGGTTGCCTCCTACTTGCAGCCAATGACTCCAACAACAGGCACATCTCTACATCGCCACATCCTTCACGGAAGTCGCTACTTGTGCCTTTTGTCCAGCATAGATCTTGGGCAATTCAAAGAAATTTTTTGTGCGTAAAGAAATGGAGACGTGATTTGCATTACCTCATATAGTTCGCATAACTTCAAAATTCTGATTAAAAAGAAAAAAAGATCACTACTACTTCAATTAAATTAGCTGATGTTGCTGCGCATCACTCAGCAGGCAAGCTGAGGGGAGGCTCTCAAGCAAGATGTAAAAGGCGTACTGAGGAGAGACGCTCTGAAAAACAGCTTTCTTGCACCATCCGAGATGCTCTAGCCGGCCACCGCATTGCCTTCTTCACCCCATCGCCATCTCATTCTGGATTATCTGAGGAAGAAAACTCCACGTGGCTAATACAACCGTGGTTAGTATATGCTTGGTTAGCCACACTCAAGGGTTAGACCTTAGGACAAGTGGCAGATAAGACCTAACTCTAGTAAGGTCAAACATAGCCATGGTTAAGTTATGGCCCATGGGGTTAGTTAAAAGTGCCTTCTAAGCACATAGCCTCTTGTTAAGCACAGTTTGAATTCTACATGTGAATCCTTGTGCCACATCATCAAGGCCCCTCTTCTTCACAAACCCTTTAACAAGGCGTAACTTGCAATCCAAGAGGAATTTGCACACGCTCCGAAAAGAAAAAGTGGTCATCTTTTTGAGATCTACGCGCCTGTCAAGTCAGAATCATTGTATGCAATTAGACACTGCCAATATTGAAAGAAATCAATTGGTAAGACCTTTGCAACAAATGAAAGAGCAAAGCATCAATGGACACATCACTATCATAAGCATGCCAAAAGCACAAGTGCATGAGATGACCATAGCATGAAGCATGGCATCCACATATAAAGCATCAAGGCACATGGAAGAACAAAGCATCATGCATGAAGCTACACCAAGCAAAGAAGCAAATGCCATTGTCATCAAGCCATGAGTTAAAAGGTGACATCAATGGAATGCATTGAGAAACAAAAACCTTGCCAACCTTGCCTATATTTTGTAAATCAAGCCTGACCACCTGAGAGTAGCTATGAAAGTACCCAGGGGAGGTATTGACATGTAAAAACCACACTTGATCACCTTAAGTAGCAATGCATGCACTAAGGGGAGGTGATGGATTTGTAACTCACATCTGACCACCTTGTAGTAGCCAAAGGGTCATGGCACCAAGGGGAGGTGTTGAGATATGGTGCCATGAGCACATAGATTAAAGACTAAGGTATGGTATAGGAAAGAATTAAAGTAGCCACCCTAGGATGTGGACTACATGATGTGGAGATGTGGATGAAGGATATCCACAAGGAGAGATGTGGATTAGAGGATCCCACATGTGTTGACTATTCAAAGGGCACTCTCTATATAAGAGGTCTATCATGTATTGTTGAGAACACACATAGCACATTGGAATAGATTGAGTGTTTCATACTTCCTGTCTCTCTCCCCATGGCTTTCCGTATTTGGTTTGATCCTCCGTGATCTTTATGCTCATTAAGTGATAGATTAGGCTAGTACGATCTGCACTTTGTCATATATATGTATATTTAACAACATATCTAAATGAAGGAAATTTTAAACAAGAAAAAATAAATTAGTAAGGGAAATTAGGAAAGAGTAAGAAATAAAAAGGAAGAAATTAAGGACAAAAGGAAAACATTAAGGGGAAAGACAGTAGGATAGTAAAAAAGGCAGTAGAAAAAAAAGGGGGGAATTAAAAATAAAAAAAATAAAAAAAATAAAGGGTCAACTTGGAAAGAATAAGAAAATAAAGGAAACTAGAAATATTAAATACACTTGAATAGTAACATGACAAAGCAAATAAGAGGCAAGGAAAAAGAATTTATTGAAAAGGAAGTAAGGGGGGTACATAGAAGAAAATTAATTAGAATTAATAAACAAAATAGAAAAAAGAAGAAATTACTAAGAAAAAATTAAGGAGATATTAAAGACAAAAAGTAGTGAAGGAAAGGAGGGTTAAAAATAATAATAAAGTCTGAAAGTTAAAAAAAAAATTAGAAGGAAAGAATATTAATTAAGAAGTGAAGATAGTAGGAAAGAAAGAAGGGGGGAATAGAAAAAAGAGGGGAAGTTTTCATAAAAAGGTTTTAATAGGACTTAAAAGTTAATTAAAAAGTAGAACAATAAAGGAGAACTATGGAAATAAAGGGGGGGGAAAGAGAAATTTAATAAAGGAAAGTATAAGTAAAAAATAAATTAGAAAAAGTTTAAGGAAAATAAGGGGGGATGGGGAACAAGATGGGGGGGGGAGATAAGGCAAAAAGATTAAAAAAAAAGAGGTTTTTTTCTAAAAAGAAGGAAGGGGTAGGAAGTGTGTGTGTGGTCAAAAGGGAATAGGAGGATCGTGTGTGTGTATGTGTGTGTGTGTGTGTGTGTGTGAGAGAGAGAGAGAGAGAGAGAGAGAGAGAGAGAGAAGGGAGCCAGGGTCAAAAAGAGAGGATGGTGTAGGAAGTGTGTGTGTGTTTAAGATTTAGATTAGAACCCCTCAAGAAGGTCCAAGAATATATGAACAACATTTTTACATCAAATGATATATGAAGAAGGTATTACTAGAGACAAAAATATGCTTGAATCCTAAAAAGAGAATATATCTAGGATTATAAAGAAATTTTCCATAACAGAACCTTTGTACTATACTTCAACCAGCAATGCTGATACCTGCCACCATCCAACATGCTTAAGTCATAATAGCTTTAACCAAAAGGAAAGATAGGTGTCATAGTGTTACTAGGCTTGTTATCGATGTCCAAAGTAAAGTAAAAGATTGATCTATGAAAAATAACTGGGTTGGAAAACTCCTTAATCCCATGCACACATAAATTTTCACCACACATGCAGAAAAAATATTTTTCTCATTATACAGGATAATAGCTTTATAAAGAAATGGCCAAGCCTAATAGAAAAGTATAGAGCTGTAATTTTAATTTTTCCAGCCATAGGTGGAAAGGGTTTTCTTTTTCAAAAACTATTTTTCTAAGCAACCCATGTATTGCCAAAAACATAATGAAAAATAATTAATAGGATTTTAGTTTTAAAATCCCCCAAGTGGCAAAAAGGTAATTACAGCACAAAGGTGTTGAAAAGGGACCCCATGGACAAAGATATACAAATCTTAGGGTCTAATTAGAAGGGCCAAAGGTCCATATGTCCAATAAATGGGGCCAAAGAGGGTCCTAAGGACCATAGGTCCACAAGTCTGATTAATCGGTCCTATGCTCCAATAAAAAAGGACCTAAAGGCTTTTAGCCTATGTATCATGTCCCTCCCATGGCTTAAGGCTACTGGATCAACAGGAGGTATTGAGGCTTTTCATCTCACTGCAAATCCATCGGCTCATTCTTCATGGTTCACGTAGTTTCTGAATGTTTTGTATGGATTGTTAAATTGTGTGTGCTTGTACATTATGCTCAATTGAACTCATATCCCATTCTACCTTTTCAAGAATTTATTATTTTAAGCAGCTAGAGATCTCTAATGGTTGAGCACTTTTCTCAAAGTTAGTGCTTTTGCTCTTGAAGACTAGGCAAGGCATAAGAGACTATTGTTTAGGTTAGCATCGTTCAGCACCGTAGCAACAAGATAAAGCATCATCACTTATTGCAATCATACTACTACCCATTAAGATGACCCTATTGACCATTACAATGACCGTTATACCTAGAATTCAATACCCATAACCCAATATTGACTTCCAAGGGAGGGCTCACTCCTTGAGCTCTTTACATTGGGCATTGATAGGAATCCTACCATGTTGCCTAGACTTTGTGGTTGGTCATATTGTTTACATTATGGGATTTTGCGAAAACAAAATGTGTAAGACTAAACATACCTATAGAGATTGAAAGTTATTTGGCTCATTCTTAATTATGAGGGATATAGCCATGATAGAGGCAAGATCAAAGGACAATACCAACACACCTATTATTGTATTCCAAGTCACATATCTTAGAAACTACAATAACATATCAAAGTTTAAAGGGAAAATCTACTTGTTAATGTGGACGATATTACCCTATTCATGTATTTATTGGATTTCAGATCCCAAATAGCATGAGTATTGGGTCCTTATTACTAACTTGATTTTGCAAGCACTACCAGGAAGGAGAGTTGGTTTTCTATGGAGTGAATCTATTTGTTCCTTTGTTAAGTGAAAAAAAATGTTTTAAATGTAGGGTTCAAGTTGTGTATACATAATACAACAATAATTTACACCAGAGCTAGTTGGTGCACAAAGCCTATCTAGACTCTCCATCAAGATTTGCAAAAAACTTTATCAATTGCCTACCCATACTAGATTTCTATTTTATGTAAGATTGTGAGATATGGTGGGGAGGGAGGGCAATACAAAAGCTTTGCAAATTTTGGAAAAGGTTAACTTGCATGTTTACAAACAACTATGCAAGGCCAAAAAGATCCTGAAATTTTAATTAAAAAGTGGAGTTGGATCTTTAAATGAGGAAACTCTTCAAGAATCTCCATGAATGAAAGAAAAAGGTCTCAAGAATTTTCTCAAAATAAAACCAGGTGGCATGGCATGGTACTTGAACATGTGCGTGAGTGTGGGGTGTGTGTATCTTTGATCACTAGCCACCCCATGTCCCTACTGGTCCATGGCAATCTGCCCCTAGATAGGACTAGGTGAGGGATGAGTGATGGTTAGAACCCCCAAAAAAAAGGACTTTCCTCAAGATTTGAAGTAAAATGACTTGTCACAAACTAAATTTTCAAATTTAAACTTTATGATCTTTTTTATGAGGACCAGAAAGACCGTATGTCCAAGTGAGGCAAGGTAATTTTTTAAATAAAAGCAACAAGGAGAAAGAGAATTTAGTCATGCTTGTGAGAGAATGGAGTATGGATCTTGAAGAACAAACTTTATAAAAGTAATCAATAAGGCATAATTGGACATCAGGGATGCATATCCTACTCAAATCCATACCTATCTTGTTCATTTTCAGTTGTCCCAAAGGATGAAGTTCACTTTACAAGGGAATGCAAGCTTTGCCATTCTGAGATCGTTATCTAGCTTGTTGAGTTACAATTGTTTCTACAAACATTCGGATGAGTTAGTAGCACCCGCACTGTGCATGTACGTCACTACGTGCTTCTTAAATCAGTCTGGCTCTTTAGATTACGACTCAAGCTATGAATGAGGAAATCAAAAGATGCAAGACCGGATTATGACATATATTGGGACTTGGAGTCACACGTGGAGAAAGGTCCAGCACATCAAAAGACAACCCCAGGCACTTGTTGGAGGCATACACGTCTATACGGATTTTGTATAACTGTATGAACGTCCATACAATCCATACAAAAATTTTCATAAAGTTGAAAAATGACTTCTGGCACTTCATAAAAGTGCATACTAGCCTCGGAACACCTAAAATAGGCTTAAAATGGTTGAAAACAGGCTTGAAACAGCGGAAATAGCTCAAAAACTGCAGAAGAACAATTGAAAACGTCCAGCACCTTTGGGAGAGTGAGGGGAGAGAGATGGAAGATGGGGGAAGAGCATGCATTTGACAATTGTCACCTTCTTCTTGCCATTTGCCCCTTCATTAAAGTCCTAACCCCCATACCAAGGACAATGTTGGTTGTCCTTGGGCCCAACTTTTAGACCCCTCTTTTAGAGCCTTTGCATTGCCCCTAGGACCCAGTGGTGCACTTAGACTTTACCCCTAGGAACTTCTAAGAAGTATGCACTTCCTCTAGCTAGTCCCTCACGGCCAAACCATTACAACACTTAACCATCGTTAACCCCGAGTTAAGCATAGGTTAAGTTATGAAGATACTTTACATCACTTTGCACGTCCCCATGACATGCATTTTGTTCTTTGTTCAATAATGTGAAACATCAAAAAATGAGAATGCTTGTAACATAGTGGCGATGCAAGCTCGCCCTTGTGTCA
This sequence comes from Dipteris shenzhenensis, assembly GCF_047967505.1. Taxonomy (NCBI): domain Eukaryota; kingdom Viridiplantae; phylum Streptophyta; class Polypodiopsida; order Gleicheniales; family Dipteridaceae; genus Dipteris; species Dipteris shenzhenensis. The sequence goes on from NC_141612.1 coordinate 53,039,190, forward strand.
AGGGTTGATCTGTTACATGCCACTCTAGAACAAGGGTAAGAGCTCATGGGTTTAATGGTGCCATAAAACCCATGACACCCCTTCTCACATCGGCCCTGCAATGAGATGAAATAAAAAAGGGTTTGAAGAATTAGGAAAGAATTGGTATTCTATCATATATGTAAAAACCCCTTTTTTTTTATATCATAGTTTTTGCAGAACACCCTATGAATATTCAATTTGGTCCCTAATTTTTGTTGTTGTTCATCATTGTAGCCTTGCAAGGCTTTGCAATAGAAACTTAGCCTTTCATTCTCACAAGACATGTCTAGTGATGAGGGCTTGTGCCCTCATTCAGACTTTTGGGAAACAAAAAGTGTAAATGGCAAGATCGTGCAAAGCACAATGCGTGCATATTCTTCATGTTGATTTAGTTGCTCTTTGGATTATGGTCTTCCATTTGGCTGTTCAAAATGCTACAAAATGATGAGACTTTGTGATCACAGCAATTAAAGAGTGTGATGTGAGCTTGCTCTTGTTATGCCCCTCAAAATGGGAAGCTGTTGCCACTATTAGTGGATAAAGGAAGATTTAATTAGCTTGGTATGGAGTTTTCAATTGAACTCTGGTGGTTGGCCGTCTTAAGAAGTTCTCTTCCTCAAGTGAACATTTAGTTACACTTTGTTGAGGCGGGTATTAGAAGCTCTTCTTCCCTCTCTTTTGTATTTATCTTATTTGTGGGTGCCAGTAGCTCTTCTACCTAAGCGATTTCTTTGTTTGCAGGCCAAGTGGATTTTGAGTTGTGGGCTGAATGTGCGACTGCTACGGCCTACTAGAGCTTGTTTTGCAAATGCAAATGAATATTTCAAGACTATGATAAATATTTCAGGGACCACTCAAACAAGGAGCCAAAATGACTTATGCCCTAATATAAACCGTGGCATATCCCAAGCTCCAATGGACCTTTCACCTCGTGACATTTCACATGCAAAATTGAAAACAAAACAAGAGGAACAGGGTGCCAAGAGCAGTATCCTTTTTTCAAGATACTTGAAGATGATAAAAAGGATGGTTACATGTAAGAGTAAGCAAGCCCTCATGCACCTTTGCTCTAGTCAAAGATCATGTTTCCAGACTACATAAATCATAGCCATGAACATTACAACCAATTGACACAACAATGCAGGGCCCGTTTTTAACCATGAATAGTGCCTTACCATTATCACTTGTAGATATATACAAAGATAACAAGAAGACTAACCTCCATTTGTTTTTTACGTGCTGTCAATCAAGTCACCAGTGGGTCTCTTCCCAGGAGGGATGGGGAAGCTAACCATAAAAGCTCAATCCCATCATCATTCGAATATGGCTCTATTATATATGAATCCATGAGTAAAAGCATATTTTTACCTGCACTACTAGCTTAAAAGTTTGTTAAATTTTCAAAACAAATGGGATTACTATTTTCCTGTACAATGGCAAAATGATGAGGGAGTCATTCACAGAAAAGCAAGGCAGAGAAGCATGTAATGGGGGTCGAGTTTGTAGTTCAATGTTGTGCCCTGCTTGATAGAGAATGCAACCAACTGCAAATAGACAATCCAAAGAAACACAGTTGTTGCAATTATGGGAAGAATCCTGATGAGAGTAATCCATTCTTCCACCCGCATGACTGTGGATAATCTCCATGGATTGCCATTGTCACTTTGCTCATTCTCACAAATAACAGCCTTGTTGAGGAAATTGTGCAGGGATAAACATAGACAAGTCCCCCACACCCTCGACGTACTCTGGCTTGAGATTCAGATCTTTGAGAAATGACTTGAAGTGGAGTTCTTCCCCTTTGAATGTGTGGAATTCGGAGTCCTTTGCACTTTGAACCATTTTCAACTTGATGATCTTCTTATCTTACAACAATTTGTGATGGATTTTGAGCAACAACATATAAGCCTTGGATTTTTAACATACAAGCAGATAGCGTTGAAGATATGTTGTGTAGTGATAGCCCATAGAGTTGTCATGGTGCATCCTTCTTCAGATGATCCCTCATGAAGTACAAAAACTCCTTTGACGCTTCCACTCCAAAAATATTCACATTGATTCGCAACACTTTGTTAGCACTACCCCACTAGGGGTAGGCTATTCCACCGTGAAAGATTCCCTTGTAAAATGGGCAACCTCATACTTCTTGCTCCTTTCAAAATAGAAAGTTGCTGCTAGGAGGAGAATCCCTTTTAAAGATTGCTCATGTATTAGCCACAGCTTCTCCTAAACGTAGAAGGCTCCTATTAGCTCAATTTGCCTTGATCAATATCTTCAAGAGTTTCAGACATGTTTTTGTTGCAAAGCCAACGTTGGCTCTCTATTAGAATGCAACCCTAGACCTATGATTGCTATTCGTGCCACTCCTATCCAGCTGTATCATGCAAATTCTAAAGTATAGGTCGATCCAATCATTGTGCCTCAACTTTTTATAGCAGCAGCTGAATAAGTGTGTCAATTCAGTTTACGTGATACATCTCTGAGCACATAAGATTTACACTCAGATCCAAGGTTCCTGTGGAATTGATCCAAGTATCAGACCTCTACCTTATAGCAAAGTGTAGGGATACGATTGTTCCAAGCAAAAGAGGAAGGTCCCTAAGTGCACTTGCAACAAGATACCTCTAAGGAGAGGTTGAAAGCATAGTGTAGTTGCTACAAGCCTTGAGGATGATTCAACAAAGCGGTTGGTCCAAGTGAGAAAAGTAAAAAGAACAAGGTGGGATCCCACTAAGGCCTTGCCTTTTGAAATGTTATCGTAGGTGTAAGTGTTAGTGTGCATTATGTGCAAATGTATGTAATAGTATGGTCTATCCAATAAGGGAATGAGATATCTATTTTTTTGTTGGGGTTGTCAAGCTTGCTCCATGTATGGTCTAAACGAGAGTCGTAAGTTGTTGGTTCTCTGAATTCTAAGTTGAAGTGAAAGTAGTCCATCATGGTTTATAAATTTGTTGATTGTGTTCTTTGAAATATATCTATGTTGAAGTCACCACTACGGTCTTGCTTTTAACAAGGTAGCACAATGACAAAGTCACCATTTAGAGAAAATGTAAAGTAGCTTGAATAACTAGATTTGTGGTAGGCAGCCTTTCCATCGTGGAGCACGTAACTACTAACTCAAAATTGAAGCCGAATCCTACTATTTTATCAAAATTTTTTTAAAAAAATTGAATGAGTAAAATAGTGGACATGAGATGCAACACACGGCCCATTAGGACCCGATCTGCCCTGCAAATATCAGGGGTGGTGATTTATTATTGATTTTGTAATGTCCATATTTTGGAAGTTGAAGTCCAACAAATACATGAATAAGGTGATACAATAACTGATCTTCGTTGCAGTTTATACAATATTATCACATGGACTACAAACATATGAATAAAGGTATAGTCATCCTTCAATCTTGCATCAATCTTGGATTTCCTTGCTCCCTCACATCGATAACCTGTATTAAACGAGAGGAATGTTGTAAGAATTCAGATTGAAAACAAGAAATTTTGAATGGGCGAGTAATTGAAAATATTTATTTATTTTGGGTAGAAAAAGAAAGTGACTTTATTACTTTATAACATTTTGTACATCATAAGATTTCAACTATACTAGCAGTGATGATCACAAAAGGCTCACTTACATCCTAGAATCATAGAAACAAAAACATAGAAAATAACATCCAAAAAAAAGACTGAGAGGAGAGGTGGAAGGAGAAGCTAGAGGTTTCCTCTTTGGAGTCATTATAAAGGGAGTCTGAAGCAACAGCAACAACAGTAGTATCAGTAGAATGACCAAGACCAGCAGCAACACCCTGAGAAGGGTCAATGGACACAACATCCCCTGAAACAGGTAAAACCACAACAAGTCCCTGAATCTAATGAGAAAGGGCATAACTGAGTAGAGAAACTAGGATCCAAGAGAGGCAAAACGTGGCTGATCTGAAGTGTCCACAGCCATAGAGGGGGATTGGATGGAGAGGCTAACCACAGGAGGATAGAAAGACGGGATAGCAGCATCTGGGCAGCACTGAACATGGGCAGCTTCAGTAAAGGCTAATGTGGGGTAAATAAGCTCTAAGAATAGATATCAATAGTAGGACGGCTTTGTGCACCTCCAGCAACATCGTGGAAGGAACTTCGGCTGAATGGCCAACCAAATCAGAAGGAACTTGGATGGGGCCATCAAAAGGTTGGGAGGATTATCCTGGAGAAGAAGAGGGTATCTGCAAGGGAGAACAAGCTGCTGATGCTTTCCTCTGTAAGAAGTTGGGTAGCTTGGCATGTTCATCTGAGATAAAACAATGACGTTTATGTCTGGAAATGTATACATTTAATCTCTGATGTTCAAGGTTGTATGCACTAATAAAGAAGTCAAGTCTTTTCTTTTATTGTCCCACCATGAAGCAAACAGAGCATCAGTACATATAACTTTATGATTAAATTGAAAATTATTTCTGCAGACACATATGAACCATAGAGCATGGGCCCTTATTAGAAACCAAGGCTCATGCCTTATTTTGCATGCATCCCCTAGTAAGATGGCTTTCCAATTTACATGCTCACCACACTCAATTTGAATAAAATTCCATACTCTTCTGGCATGAGGGTGAAAAACATCCTCCACAAAGTTTAGGCATCTCATATATTTGCCATCTCCCTTACCAATTCAGAGTCCTATAGAGTTAGACCACACTGCTTTGTGAAGATTAAGCCAAGCAAGACAAGACATTTTCTTAGGCACATTGCTAGCCCAAATTCTGTAAAATTTGGTATACCATTTTGATCTATCATCATTCAGTTTTCCTCTGTTGTTGAGGGTTCTAAATAGATCCTCCATATCTGCAGTAGGTGTTGGTATAGGCAGTAAAGAGGAGCACCCTACCCAACTGAACTCTTTTGTGTATGCAAAGGACTGAACCTCCCTTCCAATTCACCTCTCCCTTCCATAGGTCCAATCTTTCCATGACCAATCTCTAGTGTTGGTTGGTTAGGGAAAATTCCCTTCTAATTTCATGCCAAGATTTCCACGTGAAAAGTTCTTTATTCCACAACTGACCCCAAGATTGGATACCCTTCTTGAACAAGATGGGTGCCACTGAAAACTGCTCATCTATCAAAGTGCAAGTTCTGAATATTGAGGACACCCAGATTGAGTCAATGTCCATAAATGTTACTTTACCAAAGAATTGGAGGAAAGCTTTTATTTCTTCAAATGCACCCCAAATAGACTTCCACAAGGGACTCCCCTTGGACTTACAGGGTTCAAGGTTAAAGAGAGCAAAGATAAAAGGGTAAATTTTCCAATTTGGAGCCCTACAGGGTCTACTGTGTCTCATGTTTCTCATAAGTAGCTGAGCCCAATCCTCATCTGGATGAAGTGAAGCTTTGATAATCCATGAAGCAAAAAGCTTTTGGCAGCAGAAGAGATGTTTATCACCCCTAGTCCCCCTTCTTCTTTGGGCTTGATACAGTAGTCCCATCTTACTTTAGATATTTTATTGTTCCCTCCCCATAAGAATGATCTGCACATTCTGCTGAATTTTTGTCAAGACCTATTTTAGAAGGAGACCAACATGATAGATAATAAATACCAATGGGCTAGAGGCAGTGGTTAAGAACCAGTTTTCTTCCAACCAGATTTGCTTGGAAGCTTCTCATTTTTCCAACTTCTTCTAAAATCTATCCATTACCCAGTCCCACCTCTACTTCATTGTAACCTCAAATCCCACTGGAATGCCCAAAAGTCTAAAAATTGTCCCTTTTTGTATTTTGAGGCATCCTAACTGTTGGAGAATCCCTTGATCCTTGCCCCACTGAGAGTGTCATACCTTGTTTTGGAGTGGTTGATAGAGGATCCTAAGGCTTGACAAAAAACTTCAAGATAATCCATTACACACCTAACATCCTGATCAGTGTTTCTAGGTGTTAAAGTGCTGTCATCAGCAAAGTGCTGGAAGACCAGTTGTTTACCATTAATCAAATCAATGCCTTTAAGACTTCCCTCTTGGATTTGACTTCTAAGAAGCCATCCAAGGGAATCGGCTGCTATAGCAAACAAAAGAGGAGCTAATGGGCACCCTTGTCTAATTGATCTCTGAAGAAAAAAGAGGTCACTCATCTTCCCATTGACATTAACCTTGGTTGTAGCATTAGTGAGAAGAAGTTTGACACTTGACACAAAAGAAGGACCCAGACCCATATCTTATAAGGATTGAATTATAAAATCCCATTCCAGCCTGTCATAAGCCTTCTCAAAGTCAACTTTATGAAAGCATATATCCTGTTTAGTTTCTTTAGCATATTCACATCCTTCTCATATATTAATAATGGCTTCAAGAAGGTGATGTCCCTTAATAAACCCATTTTGCTATGAGGGAATCCACGCTTTCATTTTGCCTTGAATCCAAAGAGCTAAAGCTTTTGCAAAAATTTTATAACTGCAGTTTAACATTGTCAAGGGTCTCCAATTCTTAAGCTCATCTTTGGGGCCCTCTTTAGGGGTCAGTTTGATGATGCCCCCATTAATGTGAAGGGGAAGAGCACCTTTGATTGAACTTTCTTGCCATAACAATAATAAATATGGGCCAACTAGATCCCAGAAAGGCTTATAGAACTCAATAGGTAACCCATCTTCCCTAGGTATCTTACCATCTGCCATGACTGACACCAGCTTTCTTCAACTCTTCCAAACTGAAAGGTTTCTCCAAGTAGGGTAGATCAAAACGTTTGATAGCCTTCTCCCTTATGATTTGACATAACTATCTAGCTCTCTGAGTATCCTCATTAAGGGGACTTGTTACTAGACAGTATTTCTTGAAAGTGTTGCTGGATGAATTCAACATTTTCCTCTATGTCTATAGAGTGGGAGCCAGAAGGGGGATCTCCTCTTGCAATCTTTTTCTTCTAATTATTCTGAATGTTTCCTTGGTAGATCTATCAATCTTGCCTGCCCATGAATCCCTGAAATAATTTTTGGAATCATTTAACCTAATATGTTCTTTTTTTCTGATATCTTTTTTAGCACTTATCAATTCTGCTTCAGCCTCCACATCTCCAGTTCTGGCTTTTTGTTCTAAGGTCCCGATGCTATTCTCCATTCTTTGAGCTCTAATCTGTGCTCTTTTCTTTCTAGCTGTTCTTAATATGATTTGGGTATCCTTGACAGCATGTGCCCAAGCATTTGAAGCTATGGTGTGCTTAGAGAAAGCATTATGCCAAGCCTTTCCAATTAGAGTTTGCACACTCTTTAACTGGAAGAGTTTAGGGTCAGCTTTGAACCAAGAAGAGCTTCTCTCACCAAAGCCAAAATCACATCTAAATGAGACAGGTTTGTGATCTGACAAACTTAAAGAGGAGTATGTTTCTATTCTCAAAGAAAGTTGATTGTTCAGTAAACCCTGAGAGACATAGAACCTGTCCAACCTAGCCTCCCTTCTATTGTCCCCAACTTGACTATTGCACCAAGTAAAATCCCTACTTGTTCCCACATGAACCAACTGCTAGCGAGCCTTGCACTCTTCCCAAGAAGGCAATTCAGAACCTCTAATGCGTGTTCCCTTTCCCATCCATCTGTCTGCCTTGCTCTCCACCGTGTTAAAATCCCCTATTACAATGCTTACCATCTGCACACTGCAAAGACTCCCATAATTCCTTCCTCTCCAAAGCTGAGTTAGGAGCATACAGAGAAATAACTGAGAAATTAATCTCCTTCATACAACATTGCAGCATTACCCATCTATTGTGGTCATCTACTATGACTTGTGAGATGCTGTCCCTTGTAATGAGATAAAATTCCAATAGTTGTGCCCCCTTTACCCTCCTCATGTGAAGTGTAGTACCAAATTCTTCTTCTTTCTATCACTTTAAGTTTATTTTCTAGAGTATCCCTACAAGCCTTGATTTCTTGCAATGCTAGAAAAAGAGGTGATAAAGAGTTAGCTCTCAACTAGAAAGCTAGCACCTCACTTCTGCCAGGGTCCATTAGCCCTCCAACATTGAGAGTCAAGAAGGTAAATACTTTATCTAACATTCTTCTTCTGTCCCTGTTTAGCCATGTCTTCACTTGACAAACTTTTAAGAATACAAGCATTAAAAGTTGTGAGATAAATATAAATACTAAAATTCAGATGCATTATGTAAATAAAAGAACATAAAGATATGCAAATTTCAATGAATTTATTCCCACAATTTTAGGTAAAAAATAAATCTTACTCTTTTTTTGTAAGGAGTTGCCTACATGGTCTTTCACTGGTTGACTATAAGCTTAGAGAGAATTTCTTGTGTTTTTACAAAAAAAATCAAAACCTTAATGTAAAGATTGACAAGATTGATCTATAGATTATTAGTTGAAATATTAAAAAATTTAAAGCATGATATCAAAGTTTCACCCATTAATATTTAGGAAAAATACAATAAAATTAAGGGCAATAGCGTAATAGCTAGGGAAAATGAGAACCTAGGAGGAGCCTAGTGATAGAATAATTTGAAGGAGATCGATAAAGAAAGATCTCACTTATCCTTATCTTACATACAATATCATAATGGTGTTACTCAATTCAACTAAAACACATAAATCGCTCAAAATACAAACTCACTTATCCAACACTTCAAGAACATAAAAGTCACATATCATAAAACATATTCGCATTCAAAAGTGAGACCCTTACACTCTCACTTATCTTACCTTTGTTGACTCGTTGTCAATCAATACCAACATATTCTTTAGCATTATTTCTCTCTGAGCATTCAACCAATGTTCTGAGCATTTCTCTAACCTCTTCTACCCATTAGGGGGTTCAACTAGCATTTCATCTCCCAGTTGTAGGCTCAATACCTCGAGCCCAAGGTCTAGAATCATCATTAAGCAAATCATGGAATAAAAACCCATTAGGGTTCAACTAGCATTTCATCTCCCAGCTGTAGGCTCAATACCTCGAGCCTAAGGTCTAGACCACCATTAGATCTTATAAGCCTCGCCTAGCTGTCTTTAGCAACTAGCCCTAACTTTAGGCTTCGTGCATAAACTAGCTTTACTTTCCACAAGGACCCCTACTTTTCCAATAAAGCTTAGATTATCCTAGAATAGCTTATTCAAATTTCCTTCAAGATATATTGAGATGTATCAGTATAGAGTCCTTCAGGTAAACTAAAATTGATTATGGCCCCCTTACTCAATTCTCATCTAAGGGCTAAATAGTCATTATTCAACATTTTTATTGAATATGTTGATTCCCATGCATATTGTAACCATAACAGATCATTATTTTTTTCAGAGAATGAACCAAAATAGTTTTTAGTCAAACAAACTCAAGATATCTGGGTTTACTAAACATCTTCGGTTAAGCTAAATTCTCCACACACTGGTAAGACATCATTCATAAAGCTAACTCTAGGTAACATTCAACTTGAATACTCATCGTAATCAAAATTTGGCCCCTTGGTATAGATTCATAATTCGACTCTTGAGAATTGTGATGCATCCACTAACAATGTCTGTAGTGTCCCACACCAATATATTGGGAAGCTGCCTGACACTCATTGCATGATTCAAGCCATGTCTATTCTGCACCTCAGAATCTATTTTTACAACTAGATTCCAAAAAATCATCGGACTTGATTTTCTCTTCTCTCCCTCCTTTAAAATATTACAAGAAGATTCATTGGAAAAAACAAATAGCAGATTCAAGCTATGTCCATTCTGGATCTAAGAATCCGTTTACAACTAGATTCCAAAAAATCATCAGTCATGATTTTCTCCTCTCCCTCCTTTAAAATATTAATAGAAGATTCATTGGAAAAGAAAAATATTAATAGGACTGCCCTGACCTCTAACATTACCATATACCATAGCCTTTAGAGAGAGAGGGAAGTGATGAAAACTCAGTCAAGGTTACAACTTGACTGCTGAATGTCCATCCGGATATGAGACTCACTGTATGCCTATTTCTGACATGAGTATCCTTGTTCACAAGTTCAACCTTCAATCTTTTATGTATATCTGCACGATACTGAAGAGATTCTCAAGCGTGTCAATCATGACATGTGAGTCCAAGCCAGGCATAATCTATGCAAATCACTTCTTTTTATTCATTCCCATAGCGCACATGAATCTCTCGATTTTCGTTGAGATCCTAGTAATCCTATCACTCGAGGGTAACAACTTAATATGATTTAGTCACCTTGGTGACCAACGCAAAGTTTTCTGATGGTTAGTTTCCACAAACTAGATTTACTGAGTAAGGAGATCCAACCCATAATGCTCACCCAACTTCATCATCCTGAAGAGGATCGCCAATTTCCATGGCTAAAGTATTTCCCACTTAGAACCAAAAGCCAACCACTTGAAAAGTTCTTGCACTATTGCCAATTCAGCAATATATGAGCTTAAACTGTATCGTGTTCGTCTAGTAAATAAATATCATTTCTCAAAAGAGATTCCAAGGAAGTAACATGAATCATAAAACATTGATTACCCATATTTAAACAATAGCACAAGCTTTTGGACAATATGAAATCAAAAAATGCTTTTATTGAAGCAATCTCATGAACAAGTACAATATGCACAAGTATGCATAAATAGGTGGAAATCCTCCTTCAACCCCCCCATAAATAAATGATGACAACCTCAAACGGACTCATGAAATCTACCCACTCATGGATTCAAATTTGAGTCCATGTTAACTTTATTAAATACTCATTATCATAAGCTCCTAAAACTGCCCATCCAGCTCTAGATGTGGTAGATCATCCTTCCAGAATTACATCATCTAAAGGATTCTCCTTGTTTAACCAAAAAATTAACTCCTTTTCAGAACCATCCTTGCGCTCCAACCAATTGTTGCCTGCTGTTGGTTTAGAATGTACCAGATGAGCAACCTCCTCTTGAAGATGAGCTAACGAAGCTCTCAACTCCTCTTGAAGATGAGCTAACGAAGCTCTCAACTCCTCTTGAAGATGAGCAACCTCCCTTATAATAATATGAGGATCCCAAAGCTTCCTCTCTGGATGATCTCATCATCAATTTCAATCAAGGAGTGCGATCCAAAGTCCGAGTAATACTGCTTGCACAAGCTTCCATTACTCAAAATGAATGAGTTGAACATGCCCTTATAGCACTCTTCCAGGGCTAGAAATGGGAAGAAAACTGCTGATAGCAACAACTTGCACCGGTCTAAAGGATGGATTGCCTGGCAGCATATGCTGCTATTCACTGCTTATAAACGTCTTGTGAATCTGCCTGAACTGCAGCAGGGATCTATAATGAGTTTGGCTGCCTCACTAGGCAAGCTAGGACACTCTGGTGTGGAGATAGGCAAAGGTGGTGTCAAGGAAAGGAGCAAGCAAAGACACAAGGGAGCTATCCACAAGAGTGCACCAAAGATTCCTGGCGAAGAGCTGGGGAAGGAATCCTGCTTGATCCTTCAGTCGTCCATGCACTCAGCATACATGCGGGCCATCCTTTGAACTTGTGTGCATGCACAAAAGTACCTCATGCAAGCCACAAATCGACCCCTGCATCGGCCACCTTTGCTTTTCACGAAGGACCAAAGTGAAAGGGTTAGGAATCAAAGCCCACTAAGTGTAAAGTTAAGCATACTTTTCAGTTAAAGTATACTTTAAGTACTTTTAGCAAAGTAACTAGTACATGCACCACGCATGCGCTCATGTGTACTTTGAGAAAGGTAGTACATGGACTGAAAAGTTATATGCACACCAACATTTCCACATGCATGGCTTTCCAGCCCATGCACGCCCATGCAAATGGGGCATGCAAACTTAGAATACTTATGCATGTTACTAAAATAAACTTTAGCGCACAACCCAAAGGCAAGCATGCATGCATAACATCAAGCCCAATTTGTGTAAATGCTTGCTAAACAAGACAAAAACACGTGATGCACCAGCATGCAACAACTCAATAGCATGCACCTGCAGGTGAAGTTTCCCAGACATGAGTTCACATGCTAGGCATGCAGGAGCATGCGATTCCAGGTACTTCCTCAAGCTTCTGTCCAAAAGCTTCTCGCTGCCGAAACAGACCAGGACAACAGCAATCTTCCTTGCTTATGCCTCACCTTTGATGATGTTACCTGACAGACACTCCAAAGACTGGTCGACCAGACCACAAGCAGATTTCTGCAAATTCACATCTCCACAGCCAATCCAAGCTGGCAATTCAGCCCTGAACAGGGCACTAAAGCCCTTCAAATTGACACAGATTCGATTTGATTGCATCCTGGACTGTCATACAATCCACAAGGCTGCCTATTGCACTGCCATACGATCTTCCAGATGGGTTGTACAACCACATGCAAATCTGCCAAACAGCCTGCCAAGACCTGCCGTACAGCCTACAAGTAAATGGCTGGCTTTATGGACCAAGGATCTTCTCGGTGGTTCAACCAGCCCTTTGTGGTAGTCTGCAAAATTGTTTTCTACTACCACCAATCCAGGCTGACAAATGAGCCTAGACTTCTGCGTACAGCCTGCTCACAGTCAACAGGAACAAATCGCATTGGCTACTGAGTTACCAAATGGCAATCCACGATGGACTCCTAATTCCATAGAGTCCACGACCTGAAGCAGAGAGGGGTTCGTGCACATACACAACACACTCTATATTTTCTTATCATGCTTCAAAATGCAACACTTGGGAGGAAGCTCCTCTTTCAATGAGCACGAACTTTTACACACACACACACACACACACACACACACACACACACACATACATACATACATACATACATATGTATGCATGTATGTATGTATGTATGTATGTAAATTCAGATTTTGTTGTTCTTTACAATATATCCACTAACTTACCCAAAGGCAAGTCCTCCTAATATCAGGATTTTCGTTCTGTCAAATCAAGACAAACAAGCACAGCGAAGCATCATGCTTTACTCATGCAGATTTTGCTTACCAGATTCTCTCTCAAGCTTAAAACCTTGGCTCTGGTACCAAATGAACCGGTCAAGTCAGTTCTGATATCAGAAGAGTATAGCCTTGAGCTAGAATTATCACTAAGCAAAGCCCAGGATAGAAAACCATTAGGATTGAGCTAGCAACTTACCTCCCAACCTTAGGCTGAGTACTTCGAGCCACCAGCAAGCCTGTGGTCTAGACCGCTTGCCAGCATCGAGGTAAGATCGTGTGTCGCATACGACATGTGACCCTTTCCCTAGCTACAACTTCCAGGCCAATAGGTCTACATCTATGTGAGACATCCAACTCCACGATTCTACTATTACATCTCCCTAGGCTTGTATTTATAAGCATTAGCCTAGCTATCTTTAGCAGCTAGCCCTAACTTTAAGCATCATGCATAAAGTGGCTTTACTTTCCATAAGGGCCTCTACTTTTCCAGTAAAGCCTAGCTTTTCCAAGAATAGCTTACTTTACTTAGATAATCTTTGTCTATGGGATCTAAAACTCATCCGTGCTAGCTCCAGTAACCCAAGGTTAGTTCAAACCCTGGGTTAGACTGCCGGAGGCCTATATCCAGATCCAATCCTAGATCTTAGCTTAGCCCTGGATAGTCAGGCCCTACTTAGTTCAATTATGGACATAACAATAATGCAAAATTTTGCTACAAATAGAAAGGATTTGATCTCAAGATCAGGAGGCCGCAACTCAGATGATAACTTCGCAGAGTGATTATTGCATGTGCAATAATACAACATAAACATATATCTAGGCAAATCCACGAACATGTTCAAACTCATCCTCTAAAAACAATATTTAAAGCAGTTTCCACCTCAAAATACACACATACATACCTAAAATAATCAATATGATATAAGTGAGAGAATTCATCAGCTTATATTCCAAAGGTGCCAATATCCAACTTGTTAACAGCAGATAATTTAGACAGAGCTACAAAGAATTTTCCTGTATTATGTGCAATATTTGTTTAAAAATAGAGACTCCCGCTCTCTTTTGTGAAAGGCTTCCTTGACCCTTGCCCAAATCCAGAAGGGAAAACCCTTCTGGACAAAGAATGACTTCTCTAAATCTCTGTTCATATACATGCTTCCTTTGAATTTAAGAAGCAAAGAATGGGTCCCCTCTCCACCAAAAAATATATACTTGTAGAAGACATCTCAATCTACAAGCGAACTTGAAAATTTTTATGTACTTACTAATGTACACAGTAGAATACAAGCTGAGCTGTATGAAAATGAGCTGATCATGTCTCACCGAGAAGGCCTGCACAAAGCTGTGCACGCTCATTCCTAAGCATTGCAATTTCCATGCGGATACTTTCATCTCCTTGACCTGATCCTTCTGCAATGGTTTGCTCCAATGTTGCGATGATGCGCTCTATGCTCTTTATCTGTAAAAACAAGGTGAGCTATCAACAAGTAACTGACAGCATGATACAAGATGGTCACATCATAATGTCGGTCCCATTGTACTAAAACAGCTAAGCGGGTAGGATTTCTCATCACATTACAAAACAACGCAGGCAGGATGGCACATAAGCCATTTGACACCTATGCTGTGACGTAGTTCCTACAAGGTTTTTTGCTACGGCAATGTGTGTAACCTTGCGATGAGGCCAGCGACGCATTCCATTCCTCCGACATATTTTCTTCAGAACAGTAGGGCAAATTCCAAGTTCCTTAGCTGCAGCATTTATAGGTAGATGAAAGAACTGTGCCAGATCCGACATTTTCAATTTTCCAGTTCTCTCTCTCTGCATAGAATGCAGACTTTCCAGGTTCAATGCACGCAATAATTAGTGACCATATAGAAGCAATGTAGGACTTCCAACACACTCAAAACAATAATTCTCAACACTGGATAGAACTCACGGGCCCATAATCATCACACACGTGTGAATGGGTAGATATGATGTCTTGCGCTAATCAGTTTATGATTGGAAATTTACTAGTTCGAGTAACCTCAAAACACAGTTTTGGTAAAAACCTGTGCTGCAGCATTGCTTTTAGGAGGCTTGACTGGCAAAACGGACGTATCAGCATGTGTTTCAGTACTATCAGCACAGTTGCTGAGGTTCATCTTGTACTGTCCTGGACCAGGTTTCCCACAAAAAGCACCACTGGAGAAATCTGAACCTGAACAACCATATATACAATAATCAAGGGTAAAGACACATGAAGGTATCAGGACTCTCTTCAGTTATAGCACCTAGAAGCACAATTGTAAGACCATAGTGATGATGCAATATACGCTTAATACATCTAGCATTCCTCGCTGTCCCTCCTTCCCTCTCCCTTTTTAAAAAAGCCACAAGGAAAAAAAAACTGAGGTGCACATAGAAACTTCCTTCATGTGTCCGGGGACTTCCTTCTGCCTGATTGAATTCAGATGGAAAGTCATTGCAAAAGTCATAGCTCTTAGTTCATGCATGGCCATGAAGCTTGAGAATGCAAGAAAATTTATTCAGCTTAAAGGCCTCTAATCTGAGTATGTTGGCGCAAATAAATCAAAGTGGATGATGTGAAATCAATCTTCGCTCCAGGTAGAGTGCAATATTATTAAGAGGGTTCCATAGAATTTTAAGGAGTGCAGTGCAGCAAGATGGGCAGCGGGACAAAAGCTTGACAAAGAAGATGAGGTCTTGCTAGTCACTTACTTTTGAGTGGAGGAATATTTGGGTTCAAGGCTTAAACTTAGAAAACATGTAAGGACATAATTCGAAGGTGGATCCTGACCAGAGTGAATGTGTGTAGCTGCACCAATCATTCGCTCAGGTGCTATGCTCATCGAAGCTGCCAAATTCATGGGAACCTGGAGAGAATCATGCCGAAGTATAAAGCCCTCCTTGCTGCGTAGCATGCTGTACTGCAACAAGAATTGCTTGACGTATTCTGTGTTCCCCACTGGAAAGCTATCATATGGAAAAACAGGCTGTTAAAATCAGTAATAAAGACGGAAAAGATAGAACAATAAAAGCCAGGATTAAAGCACGCACATCAATATTGTAACTAATTTGTCTGCTACGAGAGTTTAAAAACATCGCTCGAACCAGTCACCATGCTCAACGGATGAGTGATGTTGTTTCACTGAATTTCTCGGAATTTCTCCTATATATTTTAAAGCTTGAAGTCTCTTGCACGCTGATTACTAACAGTGAGACCGAGGGATGTCCTCAACAATGCGAAGTGCAGTGATCCGTAAACCGACAAACTTGGTCGTCAGAAACATACTCGACCATTTGTTGATCGAGCGCTGATGGAAATCCATCATCTATGCAAAACCGCGTCTGCAACACGGCATGGTAGCTTTGACCATCGCAGCCATGAATCTCCAGCTTAGTGTCTTGTACACCTGTTCGATCCAGAACAATGATGAGCACCGCAATTCACGATATCGTGCTCCAACCAAAGATAGTGGCTCTACTAGAAGCATATCAAGCGACATAAGACTAAGAGTAAAGCACCGTTAGAATGTATAATGCGGCGCAGGAGTTGACAGTTATCGCATTGCAAAGCGCTCTGTTGCAGCAGATTGGGTTGTGCTCCTGCCCACTCGTTGGCTTTGCCCCAATCTATTTGGTTGTTTGCGTATGGCAGCGGATTGGGTGCACCGGAAGTGGAGGCCCCGTGTTCTAAACTGGCTGCCACACGTTCTTCTACTTCGAGAAGTCCTCCTGGCTCGGAACCCATATATGTTCCCGGCTGAGTGTAGAGGCAAGAGGGAGGAATGGTGAGCAGAGGCAACCCATTTCCTGGAGGCAAGTATGGGACAATTGTGGAAGGGGGATTGGGCACTGCATCATAATCCAAAGAATCATTGAAGAAGGAGAGCGAATCCCTGGCAATGGCTGCGTCGATATCGTCGAAAGAGATCAAATCCCCAGGCAATGCAGTGTCGAGGCAGGAGTCTTGGCCTTGAGCTCCCTTGGAATCAAACAACAAGGGACCGAAAGCGGGCTCGAGGGCGCAATCATCATCGACTACTGCGCGGGTGGTGGAGGAAGCGAAATCCGGGAGGGAGGAGAGGAGGCTGAAGGTGGGAGTGGTGGGCAAAGTGTAGGGGGGGAGGGGGTGGTGGTGATCATCGCGGGGGCTGGCATCGGTGGGAGTGTTGAGGAAGTCGGAGATGTCGAAGCGAGGGCTGTTGAGGTTGCTGAGCACCAGGTTCTCGTATTTGGGAGAAGTTGCTGCGGCCATTGCCCGATATCACTTCAAAGGCGGCCCTCCTCCATTGCTTTTCCACTTCTTCACCAACACGAGGCAGAGCCTTTCTCATGAGTTTGCTTCTTCACCATCGCCCTCGTCCAATCCAATTCAATCAATTCCATTCACATTCCAAAGGAAGACGACGAGGAGGAGATCCAAGAGAGAGAGAGAAACGAGGAGACACCTGCCCCCCAAAAAGGCGTCTCCATCTCATAATAGAATCCATGTTATATTGCATCATCCATTCATTCTTTCATTT
Organism: Dipteris shenzhenensis; assembly: GCF_047967505.1. Taxonomy (NCBI): domain Eukaryota; kingdom Viridiplantae; phylum Streptophyta; class Polypodiopsida; order Gleicheniales; family Dipteridaceae; genus Dipteris; species Dipteris shenzhenensis. The sequence goes on from NC_141612.1 coordinate 53,056,616, forward strand.
ATTCCTTTTTTCCCCATTGGTTTGCTTCTCAACAATTTATTCCCTCATCTACACTACACTTTGTCAATCCAATGCTGTCGAAGTACAACGTCAAAAAGTCGTACACACTTAAAAACTATTTTGATTCCTAATTACTACAGATGTACAACCTAAAAATGGTAGAGCATGAAATCAAGTTCAAGAAAATGATAAGCTGCTCAATCTTTGTAAGGACTAAGGAAATCCTCACTAAAATGTTCAGAAAAGTTTAACTCCAGGGCTGACACTTCTGTACACAAAATTTCTTGCACTAATCTCTACACTATAAGGCTGGATTGCCTATTTATCCCATCATTACCAGTTGCTATGGGTGGTGCTGATGAATAGACAGCCTTCATCCCACCACGAGCTAAGAAACCCTGGCCAGCTTGTGAAGCAATTAGTTCCTCAATGAAACACAATGATTTGATCACACCTTGAGGGCTTACACGGCTTTGTGCAGCTTGCTCTGTTGTCCAGCACGTGTTGATGCTTGAGAGAGCAAGGATTATTCCAATCAACTTCTTAGTTTCAAAGCTAGATACCAACCAACCCGCCTAGAAAAAATAACTCTAAGCACAAAATATCATTTAGAAGAACAAATAAAATGCTCATAGCACACAAACTTGTAAAGAATTTCACCAAGAGTTTCTCAAGTCAAACAAATAATGGTATACATCACTTCTACTACAGAATTGAAAATTGAAATGCTTCCAAAATGGGGAGAGAGAGAGAGAGAGAGAGAGAGAGGGAGAGAGAGAGTCGCCCGGTACACTTCCTCCAGCAAAAGAAAAAATGGAGTGAAAGATGCTATGAAAAATTCCTTGTCCAAAAAGGAGCTATAAAAGAAAATTTGAATTCCAAAAGAGAAATTAGACAAACCTAAATTTGTGCTTGAAAAACCTCTAATTACATTCTGCAACCCATCGTCAAATCTCTCTCTCTCTCTCTCTCTCTCTCTCTCTCCCTCACTCTCAAACTCCCCAGTTCTTCCTATCTCTTGATAAGCGGTCCCAAAAATGATCTTTTCAAATTAAAGCAAGGTGCCCACATGAATCATTTTAGAGCCAAATAACAAGCCACTGCAAGCTCTTGCAGTAGTTAGCATCAAGTAAAAAAATTCCTTGGCCAGGGCCCTACACTTTATATGATCATAATTCTCCATGTTCTTTTTTTCTTTCCAAAGAAAGGAACCTTCTATTAATGCTTGAAAGATTTCATACAAGACAACAGCCTCGAAGGTACTGGCCTGTTCCAGAGAAACCCAGCTCACTGCCTAGGGGATCTCTGGAATTGGGCCTAATAGCCAAGTGGGGAGACTATACAGCCAGCGAATCCCTCGCGGAGTGAAGATGTAGAAAACACCTGCAGGTCGAGCCTTGCAGAAACAAGCACGCCTCTCGATAGTCACCCTGGAGCCTGGAGTCCCATGCTCCCAGGTGGACCGTAGAGTGTAAATGATATCCTGCCATATGGCAAAACTAGGGTAGCCGCGGGTGGAACCGAGTGCTCACCCATCACTAGACTGCAGCGAGCCACCTAAATATTCCAAGCCGTGATGCTGTGGCTACCACCTCCCAAACACTGTCCTCCTTAGGAGAAGGAGGAGCTAGACTGTCAGGGGGACTGCCTCGTGGAGTGCAATCCTTTGGATGCTTTGACCTTGTATCCGGTAGGCTGGGAGATCTCATCAATTTGAAATGTGTGTCCTCCCTCTGTCAACCAAGCCACCATCTCCCAGGTGTAGTCTCTATGAAGACTCTACATACGTGTCATGATCCTTAGGGCTCTCATCCAGATCCTCGCTGTGCTACGATGGCTCCACAGGCAATGCGAGATAGTCTCCAGGACACCATCGGAGCAACAATGGCACTGCCCGTCCACTCGCATCTGCTCCAACCACGGTCCGATGGGCAAGCCTCTGTGGGTGGCCAGCCAGAAGAAGTAAGAGATCTTCCTCAGCCGCAAGCTGCACCACAACCGCGTCCAAAACTTGGAGTGCACATCCTAGGGCACTTTCTGGGTCACCCAATGTCTCTCCCTCGAAGGAGTCTACCTCAACGAGTCCATCTGAAGCGTCCTGCCAATCCGTGTGGTGTAGGAAAAGAAGGGCACCTTATCCACCTACTCAGTTAGGCCGCCCCTGGAGGGTTAGAACCACTCTCCTAGATCCCACTGGACCTCCCTCAGGGGCTACCCTCCCAAAGCCAAAGGCACCATCTAGAGGCATCCTACTTTGAGATACTGGGAGGGTCAATGTGCCACTCCTTCCCCAAACATACCACTCTGATCATCTGCCAGTGTATCCCATCAAGACTCCCACCCATCTCGGGGTCACTCTCAGTGAGTGGTTGAAGTAGGCCTCCAGGTCCTACACGGAAGAAGCCGAGGTGGGTGCTGCCACGCTGCATCAACATCCTCAAGGGAATGCGAGTACAGGAAAACTGCCCCAACCATCTCCTATCTCTCTAAACGTGAAGTCCTTCCCACCAAGACTCCAGAATGGCTAAGTCAATCTTGCCCATTCACTGCCCTGCCCCTCACAGATGCACTAGGGCATGAAGCCTCGCCTCTATCTCCATAGGTAGTCTACTCCAATGGCCAAAGGACCCTGCTGGACCATTGTCCCACTGTGCCCAACCAATGTGAGTCCGCTGTCCGAGCATATGTCCCTCCTGATCCGTGATCTCTGGGTTCCACATAAGGGGCTAGCTCTCAAACTCCTCTCTACATCTGGGCGGAGCATGAGACCCCCTGCCAATCTCTGCCATACCCTGTGAAGACTCCTCATCAGGGGGGAGCCCTCCCCATAAGGGAGGCCTCTGAGAAGATCCATCTATGTGAAGGCTAACACTGTCCCCTAGTTCGTGGGGTGTTTCTCATAAGCCCTCGCTGTAAGAGGAGCTTCCAAGGCTCTGCACCTGGGGTGAGGCCATGAACCACTAACTTGCTCAGAAGGGCCCTGCTCTGCATCTCCGAATCAATGACACCCAAGCCTTCTAGTACTTGCAGCATGATCAGCGTCTGCCAAGCTACTCGGGCCCTAGTGTTCCTCGTGCCATCTGAGCCTGCCCAAAGGAAGTTCCATACTAACCGACGGAGTTGCCCAATGCAACCTCTGTGAAAGCACCAGCAAGAGGCGATATACTAGGCCGTGGTAAGGACTTGGTTTGCCACTAAGGCACGACCTGCTAGGCAGAGTTTGGCCAAGCTCTAATAGAGAAGCTTACGCCGAACACTCTCCAAGACCGGGGCAATCTGTTGCTCTGTTGTGATGTCAATACCCACTTGGCATCCGAGGTATCTCGCTGTGTCTAGCCCCGCAGTATCTATCTGAAGCCAAAGTCACTCCCCCACTCACGAATCTCCTAAGTCTCCTCAAAGCCTATGAAGAAGCCTATGGATTTCATCCAATTGATCCGTGCCCCCGAGGCCTCACAGTAAATAGCTAGGGCGCCTTTGACTCTCTCCAAACTCGCTGTAGTGCCCTCAACATACAAGGCTGTGTCATCTGCAAACTTCGAGTCAAGTAGCTCCTCGTCCTGTCTGATTGGGAGCCTCAACCCTGTAAGACGTGCCTGGGAGAGCCTTAAGGGCTTCCCAGAGCTCCTCATCTATGAGAGGCTCCTCAAGCCTGTTGCATAAGTCCCGTGAGACTACTATCGGAACGTGATCCCAAACTAGCTCTCAGGCCACAAGACCAGCTGCGGTCATCCTCTCCGTCTAAAAGAGCTGGCTGTAAAATCTAGTGGCCATGTCCAGAATCTCCTGCGGGTCAATGTGCATGATGCCCTGCGAGTCCAATGGTCTGAAAGAACTGCTTCGTCATCTTGTCCCCTTGTTGTACCCATCGAGCCCGGGAGGAGTGACAGGATAACTCAGCCCGTCGCAACTCTGTGTCCTAAAGCTCGAGACAAGCGCTCTTGAATTTGTCAGTAAGCCACTAAGAAACTAGATCCTACTCCTTGAGTCTCTCAATAGAGGCGAGGTCTCTTCTTAAAGCCCACTCATGCTCCTGAAGGGTCCTCCTCCGCCTAAGGACGTGAGCTTGCAACTCCTCACTGCTCCTCTGAATCGCATCGGCCACCCTAAGCTATAGGTCTAGTATTTTTTGATAGTAATCCATTTTGATAATATTCCCATTTGGCAATGGAAATCATTTGGATAGATGGATGACTCATCTCGAACATGATCGGAAGAGACCCTCTTCGATGGAACAAAGAGATGATGTAGAAATGCCTATTAGAGCTCAGTGTGTTCGTCATCAGCATGTTTTTTATCTTCTAAGTGCAATTATATGCATTATTCATTACATGCATTGCTATAATTTCCTACATGTTGATTTGCATGCGCAAAACATTATGCTACATTTCTCTAACTCATCCAAAAGATGTGTATCTCGGCATTTGTGATTAGGGGATGATGACACCAATGAGAACTAGCAAGCATTATCCCGCATTGAAGAGTAATAGTGCCATGACTGTTATGAATTTTTGTCAAAGATTTTGCCATGCAGCTCTGGAGTGCCTTTGCACTAACCCCCCACCTTTTTGTACCACACAAGATGCAATATCCCACCACATTGTTAAGATTATAGACATTTGTGTACCATCAACTTATACTAGTCCTACACAAGCTTTGATTGGCAGCTACAATGACTTGCACTCCAAGGAAAGCACACAAAACCAAAAACCCATCCACCAATGATAGAGTTTTGTACTATTTTTTATATTGCAGGCAAGATGTGGTTTGCAACTCACAGTTCCAACCAAGGGCTTAGGCCAGCAAATGTCTGATAGACCCTACTCATAACATGATCATTTTTGTATACCATTGAGTCAGTAGTCCATGATGAGCACTTAAGTATTGTTTGTGTAATTTAGAATTAAGTACTTTGTGCAAATAAGTGTCATGTTGCTACAATTTAATGCAACAAGTGTCATGTTGATATGGTTTAATGTTATAAGTATCATGTTGCTATGATTGAATATGGTTTAATGCAATTATCATGGTTTTAAACACTTTTTCACATTCTTGATGCATTAATTGTCATTTTTAAGGGCTAATTTTAGGGTTAATATGAGAACGTGCCTTCACACAGTTAGGGTCTCAAGACGCCAATTTGGCTAAGCAATTGAATCATGCCAAGGCTTAAGAAATTTTGAACGAGCAATGAGAGATGCTTGGAAGGGAGGGATTGGGTGTGCTCACCACAGGTCCGATGGATGATGATACCATGCAAGGCGAGCCACTATCTCTTCGACGAGTGGCCAGGCTTTGTCTAGGGTGAGTTCGTAAGAAACACCTTGTTTCTTTGAACTAGAAATGCTAGAAATAAGTGCTCATAGCCCAAGATATATGATCTACAACACAAGGCTCTGACACACATTTTGCTCCAGCGATTCATAAAAGTTGAAGGGACCATGCCAAACAATTAGCAAATATTTATTTTTTATCCATTCATTCACATCTACATCCTCTTGAACTCCTCTTGAAGGAATATAAAATATTCATTCAAAAGAAAGGACAAGAATGAGTAAATGCAAACTGCATTTCATTCATTCACATTCTCCTAAAAGAGTATAAAGTATCCATTTGAAAGAATGTGTAAGAATGAGTGAATGCAAATTTTAAATCATCCATTCCATTCTATTGAAAGAATATACAATATTCATTCAAAACAAAGTGTAAGAATGAGTGCATGTAACTGCCAATAATTCATTCACATTCTCTTGAAAGAATGTAAAGTATTCTTTCAAAAGAAAGTGTAAGAATGAGTGAATGTACATCATAAATCATTTGTTGACAATCATTTAAAGAATATTCAATATTCATTTAAAAGAAAGTGTGAATGAGCGAATGTAGTTGCAAATCATTCATTCATATTCTCTAAAAGAATATAAAGTATACTTTCAAAAGAAAGTGTAAGAATGAGTGAATCTAAGTGCAAATCATTCATCAGATTCTCCTAAACGAATATAAAGTATTCTTTGAAAAGAATGTGTAAGAATGAGTGAATGTGAATTACAAATCAATAATTCACATTCTATTGAAAGAATATTCAATATTCATTCAAAAGAAAGTGTAAAATGAGTGAATGTAAATGCAAATCATTGATTCACATTCTCGAAAAGAATATAAAGTATTCTTTTAAAATAAAGTGTAAGAATGAGTGAATGTAATTTGCAAATCATTTGTTCACATTCTTACAATAGAATACTAAGTATTTATTCAAAAGAAAGTGTAAGAATGAGTGAATGTAAATTGTAAATCATTCATTGCATTTTATCAAAAGAGTATCAAATATTCATTCGTTCACATTCTATTCAAAGAACATTACATATTCATTCATAAGAAAGTGTAACAAAAGTGAAAATAAATTCTAAAACATTCATTCACAGAATATTAAGTATTCTTTGTAAGAATGTTGAAATTTTCAATTAATTTAAACAAACAACCAATTAATTCATATAAGAGAACTTATGAGTTTTATTTTAAAAGATGAAACTCTAAGCATCTAGCAATTAAAAAATCCAAAGGAACAAACAGATCAATAAGATAAACAATCCCATAATCACAATTCACACAAGAGATCTAAGGCTCTCAACAAACAAACAAACCCACAATCACAATTCACACAAGAGATCTTAGGCTTTCAACAAAGATACCCTCAAACTCACATATACAAACACAAATCCATCTTAGCTTAGACCTTCTAGATTGTTTTTTGCAACCCTAAAGGTCTTCCTTCTTTGAACTCTTCTACTTGGCTAGAGAACCAAGCATGAGATAAACATAAAATGGCATACTACGAGCTTAAATAGAACATAAGAAGGTATTTGTACTAATACATGTTATTCATATCAATACTTTCTTTGTATGGATAAGTATTCATATGAATAAATATGGATGACGTGTCATTTTATGGAAAAACATGACATGTCAACGCTTTTTTGCCCAATTTTTTCTCCTTATCAAATCATTCGCTTTAATTTCATATCATATGTATGTATGTATGCATAGATATGTGTGTGTGTGTGTGTGTGTGTTCTCAATTTATCCAAGTTTTGATAGAGAGAGCTTATAGAGTGCAGCTATCAAATTTACCAAGAGATATTTTGACTGGAGGGTCTCCAACCAAAGTAGGATCCAAAGAGGGATTAATCCTTCTAGAAGTACATGAAAATGCCTAGTGTAAGTGATGCAAACCTAACAGATTCACCCAGGGTACAATAGGAGAAGATGGAAAATTAGTAGCATCACTTAAGATAAAAATAAGGGGCTTAATTTCCCAATATAGCAAGAACTTCCATCAAACTTGCATTGAAGTCAAATTTACGACACATTGATCAACAAATATTTGGAAGGGTGAGGTAATCATATCTAGTAATAAGGTGCCCTCTTTACCTTGTCTCAAGGGTAAAGCTTACCTTAAAAGAGTGTTGAAAAGAAAGCTCATTGTGAAAGTTTTAAAAGCCTCCTTAAATAGAACCATTTGACAAGAATACACCAACATGAGGTAACATCAAAAGGCCTCCTAAGAATAGCTAAAAGTTGAGGAGAATTCTAGGTAAAAATAAAAGAAGTCTATACCACTTTCATTGTCTTAAACAAATACATACTAACAAAGGGTGTGATTCTAGAAATATAGGAGCTCTCAACATAACCACATCTCTAGCTATAAGATGACCTTTATGGCTTAAGAGCCTCAATGAAGCTTAGGGTTAAAAGAAGCTCATTAGGAAGCTTTAAGAAGCCTTCTTCCATGGAGCCATTTGACAAGAATCCATGTAAGGGAGGAAAACCAAAAGACCTCACAAGTTTAGGAGAATTCTAGACTAAAAACAAAGACACTAATATCACTTTCATGTTTTAGACAAAGGCACACTATCAAAGGATGTGACTCCAAAAAGATGGCAACCCTTAGCAATGTTTTTTGTTTTGGTCTCATGGTGCACAAAACATGATAAGTATATAAATCAGGTCTTGCCATTGAATTTGATATGACACAAGACCTAATTTGGGCTTGCTAATCTAAAGATAGCCCGCCAAAGTTTAGCTACTTTTGGCGATCGCCATAGAGTTTTAAAAAAGTTTTTGAATACCATGGTTGCCTAGCTTTTTGTTTCAAAGCCAAATGAGCACCTAATTTTCTAGCATTCTCTTTAAGAATGACTCCTCCTAGGCCAATGTTATTGGATTCATCTTTGAGGGAAATCTAAGGTAAACCTTGAACTTAATCTCATGGTTCGAGGGGAAACACCACCAATAAGTCAGGGGGCACAACCTTGGCACAACCCACAAAATAGGAAATACTAATTTGAAGCAAAAGAGGGTGGAAAATGGGGGAAGCCCTGCTCGAGGACGTCGTCTTCCTTACATATTGTAAAAGCCCCTATTCAAGTGACAATGTAGAATCCACTCAAGTCTTGATTAAACCAAGCCATCATCCCAAAGAGTTCATCATAGGAGAGTCGGCCAAGTTGTGAAAAATAGGACATTAACATTGTAGCCATAATAGAAGTCAGAAGAAATAACAAACAATCCTCCACAAAATAAAGGCCACATTGTGAGGAAGGGCCCTATAATATTTACTCTTGCAAGGTGTTGAAGCACTCCAAGACACCCAAGGATTTGTAGGAAAAAGTATTGGTGGAAGCCACATGCTTGAGCTGATGCAAATGTCGCAAGTGCTTAACATTTCTAGATGTGTCAGTGTCCACAGCTGTTGTTGCTCCAAGATTTAATTGAACGTCTTGTCGTTGGAGAAGTGCGAGTGCTGATCACTTTGGCATTCTCGTTTTAGCAGGCTCATCATGGTGTTCTGGTGGCTTTGCTACTAGTGAAGGCGAGGTAGCTAAGGGTGCAGTTGTGGGCGAGTGTCAAGGAGAGGGAAATCCCAAAGTGGTGCATGAATTGATCTTTAGAATGTGTTAAAAAAACATCTAGAAATCGTTCATGCAAGGTCCTCACTCCACCCTCAGCCATGGTCTATGTGAGTTTTGCATGCCACTTTCACCATTGTTGAAAGCAGTCTCAATGATGTCCTGAGACATTCATCAAGAAGTGCATGTTCTCATTCTTTAGCACCTTTTAGGCTTGAGGGAGATTAGGATGCTTAAGATTATTCTTCTCTCCCACGTGAGCCATCATGCAACAATGAAGTTGCAACATAGAATTCAAAATCGATTCAGTGCTAGTAATGACAAATAACAAAGCAAGGAATTTTACAATTGCCCAAACTACATTTTGACTTATTTAAAAATAAAATGCAATCACAACAAATCTAATTACGAGACGTTGTGAATGTGCAATGTTGAGTAAGTATTTATGTACATCTAATTCTAGGCTTTGACTGCAGCACACAACTATCAAGGGACAATTGAGTGCTAGACTACAGTGCCTATGAGCACATTGCATGATATTAAGCTTAGGTTGCATCACACAACTCTCAAGAGAGAGATGAGTGAAGACAAAAACATCTCTAAACTTAGACTGCAGCACACAACTGTTAAGAGAGACATGAGTACCACACTAAGCATGTATGAAAAACATCTCTAAACTTAGACTGCATACAACTCTCAAGATTGATTAGACTGCATACAACTATCAAGATTGATTAGAGAGATGAGTGCCAGTCTAAGTGTCTAACAAACATGAATATCAAAATTGAGATTGCAACACACAACTCGAGCAAGAGAGATGAGTGTTAGTCTTAGATAAGAAACAAACATTAATAGCAAAGCACAGACTATACGACACAACTCTCCTAAGAGAGTCTAGTGCTAGTCCCAAATACAAACATTAATATTGAAAGCCCACAACTCTTGCAAGAGAGATGAGTGCCAACCTTAGATTAAAAACAAACATTGCTATCAAAGTGGAGACTACAGTAATAGAACACAACTCTCCCAAGAGAGATGAGTGCTAGTCCCAAATCCAAACATTAATATTAAAGTAGAGATTGCAACACACAACTCTCGTAAGAGAGATGAGTGCCAGTCTCGAACAAGGGAGATAACTTTACCTATGGGTAGGCTTGTGAGATATGCTAGGTGCATTAGTAGGTAGGTGAGGTAAGGAAGCAAATAGACATAGAGAAGTATTCATCCAAATACAGATTGAAAATAAAGGTAGAGATTTTTCTATAATAGTTTTTTTCATATGAATAAGTTGTTTTAATTGTATGAATACTTTTATTCACATGAATACTTGTTTACATCTGTTCTATTTTCTTGTATCGCAACCTATATGACTTTTTCTATACCCCATTCCTCACGTTCGCTTTGCCAAGGCCCAACACTACTACAACCTTGGTATCTCCTTTAGTCTCCAATAGCCCTTATTCCTTTGTCTCCTTCTCCAACAAACCCAATAACTTAAGATACTCTATGCTTGGTTTCCCACGGAGCTGCCATCTGCTGATTACTTGCATGAATCACAGAAACGTTTTGTTCAGGAGTATGGCAGAGATATGAGGGACTCCCATATGCAGTCTCCCTCTATCATAGTCACATCATGTAGCTTCTCTACACTCTACGATTCTCTATTGTACTACTACCCAAGAGATATTGCTTACTACACTAGCCTATTCTGGTCATAACACTCAAATTTCTCTTGACTTCAGCACTCAAATTTCTCTTGACTTTAGCTACGAGAATACTTAGTCGTCATAAGCTATCCAATATGCTCTATTAGTACCTACTTGGAACATGACTATACAATACATGGATCCGAGTCAAGTGACCTCCTCCTTTATCTACAACCATCCTGTAAGCTAACAGCATCTCCCCTGCATGTACCTATTATTTTGATGCACAAGGACTGGCTACGGGCTACATGATGGTAGCTCCAACCTCTGGTACACCATAGCAAACTCTCTAATATGACTATAATTGAGAAAATGGAGGCAAGAGATATTCTATTTAGTATAAACATCAACCATGAACAACTTGAAAGAAATACCCTGTGTTTGAAGAGAAGCTTGTGGTTTAACATATATAAACCTCATATTGGACATTGAGAGGGGACCCTCTCAAGCTACAAGCTACATGAAATCAAACTTGGGTAGAAGACACTACATAATGGCAAAGAAGCATGCAAGGTTCTATGATGGAAGTCACACAAACGTTAAAAGTTAGCATCTATTAAAATATTTGTGCTTCTTGACGATTATGCATAGATACATACTATGTAATAGACCCCCTTGGTTAGATTTGAAAATAGGATGTTAAAAGCTTTGATAACTAGTTGAAAGACTATGCAATGTATTTATGAAAACTACCTGGATAATTACCTAGAAAAGGTTATGTGCATGCGTGTGTGCATGTGTGCGTGTGTGTGTGCATGCATGTGCATGTGTGTATGTAAATATCTTTCAAGGCTGAAACCAAAAGGGAAACCTTCCACATAAATTCACCACTTAACTTAATTGGAGACGAAGAACACAATCACAAATTGATAGCGACAAGCAGACTGGGTACAATCTCCCTCCCCTAGATGAGTGGCTCATGCTTCCTCATCTAGAGTATTTATAATATTTCATAAAAGCACAAGCAGCCAAAATTATCCCTCTCTTCCAAAATAAGGGATTTGCTTTACATAGCCTCTTTGGGCCAAAAATTGATTTGTGTCCTCTCCAAAATATATTACTCAAACTTTGCAATATTTAAGGAATACAAAATTGGCCCATGGCCATAAAAGATGCTCCGTGTGACACCTCGATCAGTACCCTCGCACTAACTCTAATCCTTGCTTTGAGTTCCATCACCTGTACTCAAGCCACCAATTACATTAGTTATTAACAAATGATTGAACAAATCACCGAATCAACCTATCCATCAAGCAAAATACCAATAACACTAGCGACATCAGTATTAACATGGAATCACCCATAGTATCGACCATGTAGCATTGCAAAACATAGGCTAGTTAGGCATCCCCAACTAACCACACAACGCATCCACTAGGGCCCCCACTGCATCCAGTGCACTCCTATGGAGTACTTTGCCATAGTCACACTTGATTAAAATAATATCCAACGCAAGATATATCAAAAATATAATTTTCGTAACATCCCTCTTACTTGGCAACTGACCTTAGTTGCATGTTTGATTATAGGAATTGATGAGGTCTGGAAAAGTTCAAAAAGAACCGCTCAAGTATCCATTGAGCATCATCTCTCGGATGATTCTTAAATTTGAGCAAATATTTGGTATAGACATTTCCTTTTCGGGTCAAGATTTGTTGATGATCAATAATGCATTCAAGATCTAATTTTTCTTCTTCAACAACAATCAATGGAACCTCTTCATAAATAGGATGTATAGGTAGAGGTCCTTTAAAGGGCTTTAAAAGACTGATATGAAAAGCATTATGTATTTTCCAGTTATCTAGTAATTCAAGCCTATATGCTAGATCACTGATTTTTTGAATCACTAAAGGTCCATAAAATCATGGGGACATTTTTTATTATTGTCCATTTCTCAATTCTCTTCAATCTTCTTTTCTCAATCTGTAGAAGTACATAATCACATTCTTTAAAAAGCACGTGTTTCTGTTTCTTATCAGCTTGTTTTGTGTCTTCTCTTGAGCGATTGCAATAGCTTCTTGAATTCCTTTGAGAATATTTTGATAGTTATGGGGGTAAATGCATCTGTTGTTTCAACTCTATGGGTCAATCATGTGATAGGTATAGGTAAAACCTTCCCATAGATGATCTTAAAGAGTGCTCTTCCAATTGCAAAATGAGCAGTATTATTGTAAGCAAACTATAAGAGGTGTTGATATTTGTCCCAAGTCTTTGGTTGAGTTCCCACATAAGCTCTTAACATGTCCAAAATAGTACTATTTGTGACTTTAGTCTATCCATTGGATACTGGATGAAAAGTTGAGGAGAAATCTAACTTAGTGCCTAGATTATGAAATAATGTAGTCCAAAAATTTACTACAAAACTTTGAATCTCGATCAGACACTATGATCTTTGGCAAGTCATGATGGACAAAGATATGCTTGATAAAAATATGTGCAACTTGATGAGTTGTTAGTTTTCTTGCGTGGGATAAAATAGGCTCGCTTACTAAAGCGATCTACTATCGTCCATATCATATCATTTTGATTCGCTATAGTATTCCACTTGATGTGCCTATCGGATATTAGTGGCTGAGTTAACAAATGCTCGATACTTTGTTGATCGGTTGTGATAATAAACTTAGGTTCCATCAAATAATGTTTCCATATTCGTAATGCATGCACAATAGTAATTAATTCTTTATCATATATGTACTATAATTGCATTCGCTGGTTTTAATTTTCGACTCTCATATGCTATAGGATGTCCATCTTGCATAAGCATGACTCCAATTCCATATCCACTAGCATCGGTTTCAACTACAAGGAAGCATTAAGAGAAATCTGGTAGTGCAACACAGGAGCTTGCATAAGAGCTTCTTTCAAAGCTACAAAGGATTTATCTTGATGCTCGGTCCATAAGAAATGCTTAGCTTTTCTAAGAAGGTACATCAATGGATGTGCAACGAACGCAAAATTCTTGACAAAATTCCTATAGAAGCTACACGATCCCAAGAATGATCTTAATTTGTGTATGTATCAGGGTTTAGGCCATGTGACTATACATTCGATCTCCTTTGGATCTACTCAAACCCCATCGGCGGATACTATATGACCCAAATACTCTATTTGATCTTGGAAGAAACTACTCTTTTTAGGATTTATGTATAATTTGTGGGGGTTAAAGGCCACTATACCTTAACCCCAGTTATGTACAATACGCAAACACCTATATATATGGATGACATAGAAGATTAGGGTGTTCTGCACCCACATAAAACTTGTGTGGCTCTGTTTTCTAGCTCTCCCTCTCTCTCACCTTCTTCCATTCTGCTTCCATTGTTGAGATCTCTCAACTAGTATCAGAGTGCGGGTGTTCTAGCTGAGCCCAAGTGTGAACCTGGCACCCAAATTCTGTTGGTGCAACTCTATGGGAGGAAGGAGAGGCTCTTTTGGGTGACTTTACCTACATCGTGGTGTGTAGAGACCTTGCAGAAACCTTTGGAAAGTTCTCTAAGTGGTTTTGGAGCAAAAAAGACGTTTTTTGTTGATGATTCCCTATTGCTTTCGACGACTAAGAGCCTAGAATGACCTCTACTATAGAGGAAACCATTGCCTGTTTTGGTTTCCATTGCACTTTGAGAGTTTGAAAACAACTTTATTCTTGAATTTGACATCATTTTGTTGGATTTCTAACTCACTGTCTTTCTTCAACGTTTTTCTACCAGTGTGTTGGAACTCAAGTTTGAAATAACCATTCGCAGATCTGTTAGTTTTGGTGGACTTAGGAGGTCCTAAACTTCTGCATTGCTCATCATTCACACTCTGATGGTGTTTACAAATAGGTGTGTTTGCAAAAATGTTTTATGGTCCATGTGTTGGACCCGATGATTGGGACCACGGTTTTTAAAACCGTCTGTTCCATTGCAATTCAGAGACCCAAAAATCCCTACCTATCAGCTCTTGCACAATTTTGTAGAGATTTGGAGAAGTTCCATCTCTCTAAGGCACCGAATCGTTTGTTTCTTTGTCAAAATTCCATTCAAAGGTTCAAACCTTTGAGTTTTTGGATTATAGGTTAATTGCAAGGATTGACTCCCCGTTTCCCATTCATCAGTTGGGATTTTAGAGCTCCAGCAGAAGAGAGATATTTGTAGATTGTCTTGTTGAGTCTGATTATGCAGTGACACCCATGTTTTGAGGCATCTCAGGTTCTATTTTCACTAGTGATCATTGCCATGGGACCATGATTTTGGATACTCCTTATGCAAATCACTTTGGTTGCAAATTGAGCCATGTGTACTCATTCGTGGTTTGCATTAGGTTATAATGGATGCTTTCTAGGCCATTTGGATGCATTGTGATCCTTGTTGGATGCACTTATAGGCCCAAATTACCTTGTGGGATGCTTTATTGATGGATGTTTAGCATATAGATGTTATTTTATGCTGAGGGACAACTTTGACATATTGCAGTGGATGCACAGGTTGTGCTATGATCTCTTGGATGAGATTTTGTTGATGCATATGCTCATGGACAACATTTATGTTTGAGGCATTTTGGCACTTATTGGCATTGGGATTGCCATTGTTTTGCCATTGCAGTTGGAATTTTCTTTTGGGCAAGATTTGCTCATATGGATGCATAGTATATGCACATGAGTCAGATGCATTTTGATGCTTTGAGCCTTGAGTTTTGGTGACACTATCCTTCGCTAAGGCAGACATATTTGGGTGCACTTGCTATTTGGTATAATTTCTCTCTTGCAGGTACTAGCGTTTGGGATTTTGTTTCATTTGCATCATGGAATCCTCTTCCATGTTTGAAAAGGAGTTTTCAGCATTAAAAATTTTGATGGGACAAACTTTTCTTTGTGGAAAGAACAGATAAGGGATGTGCTTATTCAAAAGAAGCAGAGTAAACCTTGGTAGGGATTGGAGCTAAGCTTGCAGATATGTCTGAGGATGATTGGAATGAGTTGGATGCATTAGCAAAGTCTACTGCTAGACTTCATCTTGCAGAGTCGGTTTATTTCATAGTAGTAAATGAGCAGACTACGGAAGATTTGTGGAAGAAATTATGTGCCACGTACGAAAAGGAAACTGCCTCTAATAAAGTTAACCTCATGAAGAGGTTGTTTGAGTGGCAGATGAAGGAAGGGGTCTCCATTGCTTCTCACTTGAATGAATTCAATATTATTTTTAGCCAGCTTCAAGCTCAAAAGATGAATTTTGATGCGGAGACTAAGTCAATATTTCTCTTGTGTTTATTGCCATCATCATGGGATACCTTCTATATAGATGTCAGTAACTTTGCACCTGGTGGAGTATTGAAGTCTGATGATGTTATGGGTAGCTTGTTGGCCAAGAAGATTAGATGGAAGTCTATGGATGGCAACAAGCAGGATGCAACCTTAAATGTGCAAAGGGTTGCATCACAGTTCAGGGGGAATTCCCAAGAAAGTGGGAAGTCTTGTAGCAAATCCAGGGCACGAAATATTGAGTGTTACCACTATGGCAAGAATAGCCACATGAAAAAGGATTGCTACAAGCTAAAAAGAGAGCAAAAGGATAAGAAAAATAATGCAAATTGGGGTGCAAATAAGGAGGAAGAGAGTCCCAGGGAGGAAAAAGGAAAAATGAAGATCAAGGAGATCAATGCAGTCATCACTGATAATAGTGACAATGACATTCTCGTCTACCTACATACTTTCTTACCACTTTAGATGATGCATATTCTCAGGATTGGATTTTGGATTTTGGTGCTTCATTCCATGTTAATCCCCATAGGGAATGGTTCTCCACTTGTGATAGTGGAAAGACAAGTTGTGTGCATCTTGGAAATAACTATTCATGTGACATAGTGGGAGTAGATGAGATAAAGTTTTCTTTTGCAAATGGGTCTACATTTGTTCTGAAAAATGTGAACCCTGTGCCTAAGCTGATCAAGAGTCTTATTTTAGTAGGTCAACTAGATGATGCTGGTTTTCAAACCACTTTTGGCTTTCAGAGTTAGAAACTTCAGAAGGGCTCTATGGTTTTAGCAAGGGGTGCCAATTGGTATCAGGGGTGTCTGATCATGTTGTTGCAATAACCGAGTAGCCAAGTACTTCTTTGTGGCATTGCAAGTTGGGGCACATGAGCCAAAATGGAATGAAACTCTTATGCCATTTGGGTTATGTACATCATTTGAGTTTTTGACTTTGAATTTTGTGAGCATTGTCTCTATGGGAAGCAAACTAAATCGGCCCATAAAAGAAGGGGAAATAAAGAGCTTGAAAGGCTTAATTTGGTGCATTCATACATATGTGGTCCCATGCCTACACAGTCATTAGGTGGGGCTAAATACAATGTGATATTCATTGATGATGCAACTAGGAAAGTGTGGACTTATGCTATAGCTCAAAAGAGTGATGTGTTCCATGTATTTCAGAAACGTTTGGCTTTGGCTGAAAATCAGTTAGGTAGAATTCTTAAATGCCTACGGACTGATAATGGTGGAGAGTATATCTCTCATGACTTTCAGCATTTCTGTGATACACGTGGGGTCAAGAGGGAGCTCACATCTCCTCATACTCTAGAACAGAATCTAGTTGCAATCAAGATGAACCACACCATTCAAGAAAGGTTGCAATGTATGCTTTCCAATGCAAGTCTTTCTGGTGGTTTTGGGCTGTGCGTTAAAAAGACAATACCCTAACCTCCAATTGGGAGTTCAATGACAATTACACGCGAGAGCGCATGTGTGCTATCTTGAAGCATCATAGGTCAATCTTGTGAACTACCATCGCAAAGAAGAAGGCTAAACCTAGCTAGGCAGATAAAGATGACTGGAAGTTTTTGAAGAAGGAGTACAGGGACCACCCCCAAAATTTTGACAGTTAGAGAAGGGCTATGAGGAGATGGTTGGACACCGTAGATACTTCGCACCTCGATAGTGGTGGAACGGCCATGTTCGAGGCATGGGTGGTAAGTCTACTTCTTCTCATTTAATTTATTATTCTATTTATTTTATTACATATTGCATGCAATTTATATAATTCTCGTAATTTGGGTCCACAACAAGCTACGATGGGTCACCTTCCCACAAACGAAGAGACGAGACGTGCATTCCGCATAGGAGTGAAGTTGTGGTTTATTGAGATGGAGGCGTAGGGAGCGGTAGTCGATTGGGATGAGGTGGCTGCTCGCTCAGTATAAGTCTACTCCTACTTGTAATCTCACTTTTTAAATTGTCTTATTCTTTAAGTTCCAATCTTATTTCCAATTAATATGGTTTCACTCTTAGGGTGCAAACTCGAACCCATCAGGAGAGGTGAGCGGTGGATTAGGATTGGCTTAGATGGCTTTGACGAGGGCTAGGGATCAAGCAAAGCTCATGAGGGCCAGGGATCAGGCCAGGGCAACCACAACGATGATGATGACGACTTCGATGATTCGGATGAGTAGTAGTAATAGTAGTTTGTATATACTTCATCACGTATATGCTTTTGTCTGTCGTCTCATTTGAGTGATTTTGTATCACCCTTTTTGAAAGGGAATTTTTTTAACAAACAAGGTTGTATATACTTCGGCATGTATATGCTTTTGCCTCTCAGCTCATTTGAGCCATTTTGTATCACCCCTTTCACAAGGAAAATTTTGTTATAACAAACAAAGTTTGAGAGTTTTATCTCGCCTATGTGCTTGTAAACATTCTTTTTTTTAATGCAAAAAAAAAAAACATTAATGGGGCAAAATAGGGCTTGTTGTGGCCCTGTTTTGTCCCACTAATGTTTTTTTAAAGTTCTGTTAAGGATCGATATATACTGATGCTTTACTAGTGTTGCTATATACTGACCTTTACCAGAGTCTTATATAGGGACGCTTATATAGCAACATAAATAATGACCTTTGCGCCCATTAAAAAAAAACTTTGTAGTGTAAAAAATGTCGGTATTTTTATCGAAAAACGGCATGTGCCTTGTAGTGAGAGTTTGGAATTTCCATGAGCCACAAAATGTCATCGTATTTTTGAGAGAGTAAAATCTTGCAGGCATTTCTCGGACTTTTGGAATTTCTCGGACTACCATCATCCATGATATATGGTGCTCATAATACATGATTTTGTGTTGACATGCTTCCATGTTAATACTTAAATGTCTCTGGAAAGACAGTTAGTTTATTCTTAATGTCAATAATATGTGAGCATAATACTTTGTGAGCATATACGAATCATCTCAGGTCTACTCGAGTAAACTACTAACCGATCTTATTTTAGTTGACCAAAGTAAACTTGGATGGATCTCAATTTGATACACAATTGCTTAATACACAAGGTGGATGAAGCGATGAAATAGGACTACTCTAATGTCTTAAGTAGCCTGGTGGTTGAAATATGACAGTTAAAGATAACCAGCTGAAAGGGGATTGCCTTAGTATAGCACTTTGCAACGAATTTTAGGATAGCACAGCGGTAGTGCAAGATAAGTGGTTGCCAGTGCAGTGGTTGATTGCACACTAGGATATTGATTGTCACCAATGCGGTGGTTTGCTTCTATTATTACAAGATGAATGGCATACAATTCATTCATTTAGGATTTGTGGATTCGTTATGGGATTTAATAAAACCTATGTGGTGGTTGTTTGAGATATACTAAAAACAAGCGTGGGATTTATCGTTTGGGATTTATAAAAACAATTACAAAAACAAGCGTGATGGTTAGTTTGGGATTTACTAATTGAAGTGTAGTCTCAAATACATTTTCCTTTTTCCAAGATAAGTGAAATATTGTTTTCTTGCAGTGAGACTACATTTTCTTAGTACTATCTTAGTCGCCCTTGTCCACCGCTCCAAGACACCCCAAGATGTGCTCATACGTGTCTAAATCCAATTTGGAGACACTCTTGCCCTTCTTTCATTGTGGCACAGGTCGTTGCATTTGGAACTTAATAGCTCTTACTAGATGAGAGTACACAAATGTTTGTGGACTCTTATGTAGCATTGCAAAACATAGGCTAGTTAGGAAACCCCAACATCAGTATTAACATGGAATCACCCATAGTATCGACCATGTAGCATTGCAAAACATAGGCTAGTTAGGCATCCCCAACTAACCACACAACGCATCCACTAGGGCCCCCACTGCATCCGGTGCACTCCTATGGAGTACTTTGCCATAGTCACACTTGATTAAAATAATATCCAACGCAAGATATATCAAAAATATAATTTTCGTAACATCCCTCTTACTTGGCAACTGACCTTAGTTGCATGTTTGATTATAGGAACTGATGAGGTCTGGAAAAGTTCAAAAAGAACCGCTCAAGTATCCATTGAGCATCATCTCTCGGATGATTCTTAAATTTGAGCAAATATTTGGTATAGACATTTCCTTTTCGGGTCAAGATTTGTTGATGATCAATAATGCATTCAAGATCTAATTTTTCTTCTTCAACAACAATCAATGGAACCTCTTCATAAATAGGATGTATAGGTAGAGGTCCTTTAAAGGGCTTTAAAAGACTGATATGAAAAGCATTATGTATTTTCCAGTTATCTAGTAATTCAAGCCTATATGCTAGATCACTGATTTTTTGAATCACTAAAGGTCCATAAAATCATGGGGACATTTTTTATTATTGTCCATTTCTCAATTCTCTTCAATCTTCTTTTCTCAATCTGTAGAAGTACATAATCACATTCTTTAAAAAGCACGTGTTTCTGTTTCTTATCAGCTTGTTTTGTGTCTTCTCTTGAGCGATTGCAATAGCTTCTTGAATTCCTTTGAGAATATTTTGATAGTTATGGGGGTAAATGCATCTGTTGTTTCAACTCTATGGGTCAATCATGTGATAGGTATAGGTAAAACCTTCCCATAGATGATCTTAAAGAGTGCTCTTCCAATTGCAAAATGAGCAGTATTATTGTAAGCAAACTATAAGAGGTGTTGATATTTGTCCCAAGTCTTTGGTTGAGTTCCCACATAAGCTCTTAACATGTCCAAAATAGTACTATTTGTGACTTTAGTCTATCCATTGGATACTGGATGAAAAGTTGAGGAGAAATCTAACTTAGTGCCTAGATTATGAAATAATGTAGTCCAAAAATTTACTACAAAACTTTGAATCTCGATCAGACACTATGATCTTTGGCAAGTCATGATGGACAAAGATATGCTTGATAAAAATATGTGCAACTTGATGAGTTGTTAGTTTTCTTGCGTGGGATAAAATAGGCTCGCTTACTAAAGCGATCTACTATCGTCCATATCATATCATTTTGATTCGCTATAGTATTCCACTTGATGTGCCTATCGGATATTAGTGGCTGAGTTAACAAATGCTCGATACTTTGTTGATCGGTTGTGATAATAAACTTAGGTTCCATCAAATAATGTTTCCATATTCGTAATGCATGCACAATAGTAATTAATTCTTTATCATATATGTACTATAATTGCATTCGCTGGTTTTAATTTTCGACTCTCATATGCTATAGGATGTCCATCTTGCATAAGCATGACTCCAATTCCATATCCACTAGCATCGGTTTCAACTACAAGGAAGCATTAAGAGAAATCTGGTAGTGCAACACAGGAGCTTGCATAAGAGCTTCTTTCAAAGCTACAAAGGATTTATCTTGATGCTCGGTCCATAAGAAATGCTTAGCTTTTCTAAGAAGGTACATCAATGGATGTGCAACGAACGCAAAATTCTTGACAAAATTCCTATAGAAGCTACACGATCCCAAGAATGATCTTAATTTGTGTATGTATCAGGGTTTAGGCCATGTGACTATACATTCGATCTCCTTTGGATCTACTCAAACCCCATCGGCGGATACTATATGACCCAAATACTCTATTTGATCTTGGAAGAAACTACTCTTTTTAGGATTTATGTATAATTTGTGGGGGTTAAAGGCCACTATACCTTAACCCCAGTTATGTACAATACGCAAACACCTATATATATGGATGACATAGAAGATTAGGGTGTTCTGCACCCACATAAAACTTGTGTGGCTCTGTTTTCTAGCTCTCCCTCTCTCTCACCTTCTTCCATTCTGCTTCCATTGTTGAGATCTCTCAACTAGTATCAGAGTGCGGGTGTTCTAGCTGAGCCCAAGTGTGAACTTGGCACCCAAATTCTGTTGGTGCAACTCTATGGGAGGAAGGAGAGGCTCTTTTGGGTGACTTTACCTACATCGTGGTGTGTAGAGACCTTGCAGAAACCTTTGGAAAGTTCTCTAAGTGGTTTTGGAGCAAAAAAGACGTTTTTTGTTGATGATTCCCTATTGCTTTCGACGACTAAGAGCCTGGAATGACCTCTACTATAGAGGAAACCATTGCCTGTTTTGGTTTCCATTGCACTTTGAGAGTTTGAAAACAACTTTATTCTTGAATTTGACATCATTTTGTTGGATTTCTAACTCACTGTCTTTGCTTCAACGTTTTTCTACCAGTGTGTTGGAACTCAAGTTTGAAATAACCATTCGCAGATCTGTTAGTTTTGGTGGACTTAGGAGGTCCTAAACTTCTGCATTGCTCATCATTCACACTCTGATGGTGTTTACAAATAGGTGTGTTTGCAAAAATGTTTTATGGTCCATGTGTTGGACCCGATGATTGGGACCACGGTTTTTAAAACCGTCTGTTCCATTGCAATTCAGAGACCCAAAAATCCCTACCTATCAGCTCTTGCACAATTTTGTAGAGATTTGGAGAAGTTCCATCTCTCTAAGGCACCGAATCGTTTGTTTCTCTGTCAAAATTCCATTCAAAGGTTCAAACCTTTGAGTTTTTGGATTATAGGTTAATTGCAAGGATTGACTCCCCGTTTCCCATTCATCAGTTGGGATTTTAGAGCTCCAGCAGAAGAGAGATATTTGTAGATTGTCTTGTTGAGTCTGATTATGCAGTGACACCCATGTTTTGAGGCATCTCAGGTTCTATTTTCACTAGTGATCATTGCCATGGGACCATGATTTTGGATACTCCTTATGCAAATCACTTTGGTTGCAAATTGAGCCATGTGTACTCATTCGTGGTTTGCATTAGGTTATAATGGATGCTTTCTAGGCCATTTGGATGCATTGTGATCCTTGTTGGATGCACTTATAGGCCCAAATTACCTTGTGGGATGCTTTATTGATGGATGTTTAGCATATAGATGTTATTTTATGCTGAGGGACAACTTTGACATATTGCAGTGGATGCACAGGTTGTGCTATGATCTCTTGGATGAGATTTTGTTGATGCATATGCTCATGGACAACATTTATGTTTGAGGCATTTTGGCACTTATTGGCATTGGGATTGCCATTGTTTTGCCATTGCAATTGGAATTTTCTTTTGGGCAAGATTTGCCTATATGGATGCATAGTATATGCACATGAGTCAGATGCATTTTGATGCTTTGAGCCTTGAGTTTTGGTGACACTATCCTTCGCTAAGGCAGACATATTTGGGTGCACTTGCTATTTGGTATAATTTCTCTCTTGCAGGTACTAGCGTTTGGGATTTTGTTTCATTTGCATCATGGAATCCTCTTCCATGTTTGAAAAGGAGTTTTTCAGCATTAAAAATTTTGATGGGACAAACTTTTCTTTGTGGAAAGAACAGATAAGGGATGTGCTTATTCAAAAGAAGCAGAGTAAACCTTGGTAGGGATTGGAGCTAAGCTTGCAGATATGTCTGAGGATGATTGGAATGAGTTGGATGCATTAGCAAAGTCTACTGCTAGACTTCATCTTGCAGAGTCGGTTTATTTCATAGTAGTAAATGAGCAGACTACGGAAGATTTGTGGAAGAAATTATGTGCCACGTACGAAAAGGAAACTGCCTCTAATAAAGTTAACCTCATGAAGAGGTTGTTTGAGTGGCAGATGAAGGAAGGGGTCTCCATTGCTTCTCACTTGAATGAATTCAATATTATTTTTAGCCAGCTTCAAGCTCAAAAGATGAATTTTGATGCGGAGACTAAGTCAATATTTCTCTTGTGTTTATTGCCATCATCATGGGATACCTTCTATATAGATGTCAGTAACTTTGCACCTGGTGGAGTATTGAAGTCTGATGATGTTATGGGTAGCTTGTTGGCCAAGAAGATTAGATGGAAGTCTATGGATGGCAACAAGCAGGATGCAACCTTAAATGTGCAAAGGGTTGCATCACAATTCAGGGGGAATTCCCAAGAAAGTGGGAAGTCTTGTAGCAAATCCAGGGCACGAAATATTGAGTGTTACCACTATGGCAAGAATAGCCACATGAAAAAGGATTGCTACAAGCTAAAAAGAGAGCAAAAGGATAAGAAAAATAATGCAAATTGGGGTGCAAATAAGGAGGAAGAGAGTCCCAGGGAGGAAAAGGAAAAATGAAGATCAAGGAGATCAATGCAGTCATCACTGATAATAGTGACAATGACATTCTCGTCTACCTACATACTTTCTTACCACTTTAGATGATGCATATTCTCAGGATTGGATTTTGGATTTTGGTGCTTCATTCCATGTTAATCCCCATAGGGAATGGTTCTCCACTTGTAATAGTGGAAAGACAAGTTGTGTGCATCTTGGAAATAACTATTCATGTGACATAGTGGGAGTAGATGAGATAAAGTTTTCTTTTGCAAATGGGTCTACATTTGTTCTGAAAAATGTGAACCCTGTGCCTAAGCTGATCAAGAGTCTTATTTTAGTAGAGGTCAACTAGATGATGCTGGTTTTCAAACCACTTTTGGCTTTCAGAGTTAGAAACTTCAGAAGGGCTCTATGGTTTTAGCAAGGGGTGCCAATTGGTATCAGGGGTGTCTGATCATGTTGTTGCAATAACCGAGCAGCCAAGTACTTCTTTGTGGCATTGCAAGTTGGGGCACATGAGCCAAAATGGAATGAAACTCTTATGCCATTTGGGTTATGTACATCATTTGAGTTTTTGACTTTGAATTTTGTGAGCATTGTCTCTATGGGAAGCAAACTAAATCGGCCCATAAAAGAAGGGGAAATAAAGAGCTTGAAAGGCTTAATTTGGTGCATTCATACATATGTGGTCCCATGCCTACACAGTCATTAGGTGGGGCTAAATACAATGTGATATTCATTGATGATGCAACTAGGAAAGTGTGGGCTTATGCTATAGCTCAAAAGAGTGATGTGTTCCATGTATTTCAGAAACGTTTGGCTTTGGCTGAAAATCAGTTAGGTAGAATTCTTAAATGCCTACGGACTGATAATGGTGGAGAGTATATCTCTCACGACTTTCAGCATTTCTGTGATACACGTGGGGTCAAGAGGGAGCTCACATCTCCTCATACTCTAGAACAGAATCTAGTTGCAATTAAGATGAACCACACCATTCAAGAAAGGTTGCAATGTATGCTTTCCAATGCAAGTCTTTCTGGTGGTTTTGGGCTGTGCGTTAAAAAGACAATACCCTAACCTCCAATTGGGAGTTCAATGACAATTACACGCGAGAGCGCATGTGTGCTATCTTGAAGCATCATAGGTCAATCTTGTGAACTACCATCGCAAAGAAGAAGGCTAAACCTAGCTAGGCAGATAAAGATGACTGGAAGTTTTTGAAGAAGGAGTACAGGGACCACCCCCAAAATTTTGACAGTTAGAGAAGGGCTATGAGGAGATGGTTGGACACCGTAGATACTTCGCACCTCGATAGTGGTGGAACGGCCATGTTCGAGGCATGGGTGGTAAGTCTACTTCTTCTCATTTAATTTATTATTCTATTTATTTTATTACATATTGCATGCAATTTATATAATTCTCGTAATTTGGGTCCACAACAAGCTACGATGGGTCACCTTCCCACAAACGAAGAGACGAGACGTGCATTCCGCATAGGAGTGAAGTTGTGGTTTATTGAGATGGAGGCGTAGGGAGTGGTAGTCGATTGGGATGAGGTGGCTGCTCGCTCAGTATAAGTCTACTCCTACTTGTAATCTCACTTTTTAAATTGTCTTATTCTTTAAGTTCCAATCTTATTTCCAATCAATATGGTTTCACTCTTAGGGTGCAAACTCGAACCCATCAGGAGAGGTGAGCGGTGGATTAGGATTGGCTTAGATGGCTTTGACGAGGGCTAGGGATCAAGCAAAGCTCATGAGGGCCAGGGATCAGGCCAGGGCAACCACAACGATGATGATGACGACTTCGATGATTCGGATGAGTAGTAGTAATAGTAGTTTGTATATACTTCATCACGTATATGCTTTTGTCTGTCGACTCATTTGAGTGATTTTGTATCACCCTTTTTGAAAGGGAATTTTTTTAACAAACAAGGTTGTATATACTTCGGCATGTATATGCTTTTGCCTCTCAGCTCATTTGAGCCATTTTGTATCACCCCTTTCACAAGGAAAATTTTGTTATAACAAACAAAGTTTGAGAGTTTTATCTCGCCTATGTGCTTGTAAACATTCTTTTTTTTAATGCAAAAAAAAAAAACATTAATGGGGCAAAATAGGGCTTGTTGTGGCCCTGTTTTGTCCCACTAATGTTTTTTTAAAGTTCTGTTAAGGATCGATATATACTGATGCTTTACTAGTGTTGCTATATACTGACCTTTACCAGAGTCTTATATAGGGATGCTTATATAGCAACGTAAATAATGACCTTTGCGCCCATTAAAAAAAAACTTTGTAGTGTAAAAAATGTCGGTATTTTTATCGAAAAACGGCATGTGCCTTGTAGTGAGAGTTTGGAATTTCCATGAGCCACAAAATGTCATCGTATTTTTGAGAGAGTAAAATCTTGCAGGCATTTCTTGGACTTTTGGAATTTCTCGGACTACCATCATCCATGATATATGGTGCTCATAATACATGATTTTGTGTTGACATGCTTCCATGTTAATACTTAAATGTCTCTGGAAAGACAGTTAGTTTATTCTTAATGTCAATAATATGTGAGCATAATACTTTGTGAGCATATACGAATCATCTCAGGTCTACTCGAGTAAACTACTAACCGATCTTATTTTAGTTGACCAAAGTAAACTTGGATGGATCTCAATTTGATACACAATTGCTTAATACACAAGGTGGATGAAGCGATGAAATAGGACTACTCTAATGTCTTAAGTAGCCTGGTGGTTGAAATATGACAGTTAAAGATAGCCAGCTGAAAGGGGATTGCCTTAGTATAGCACTTTGCAACGAATTTTAGGATAGCACAGCGGTAGTGCAAGATAAGTGGTTGCCAGTGCGGTGGTTGATTGCACACTAGGATATTGATTGTCACCAATGCGGTGGTTTGCTTCTATTCTTACAAGATGAATGGCATACAATTCATTCATTTAGGATTTGTGGATTCGTTATGGGATTTAATAAAACCTATGTGGTGGTTGTTTGAGATATACTAAAAACAAGCGTGGGATTTATCGTTTGGGATTTATAAAAACAATTACAAAAACAAGCGTGATGGTTAGTTTGGGATTTACTAATTGAAGCGTAGTCTCAAATACATTTTCCTTTTTCCAAGATAAGTGA
Source organism: Dipteris shenzhenensis (assembly GCF_047967505.1). NCBI lineage: Eukaryota > Viridiplantae > Streptophyta > Polypodiopsida > Gleicheniales > Dipteridaceae > Dipteris > Dipteris shenzhenensis. Next base: position 53,083,688 of record NC_141612.1, read on the forward strand.
AATATTGTTTTCTTGCAATGAGACTACATTTTCTTAGTACTATCTTAGTCGCCCTTGTCCACCGCTCCAAGACACCCCAAGATGTGCTCATACGTGTCTAAATCCAATTTGGAGACACTCTTGCCCTTCTTTCATTGTGGCATAGGTCGTTGCATTTGGAACTTAATAGCTCTTACTAGACGAGAGTACACAAATGTTTGTGGACTCTTATGTAGCAATTCGTAATTGTGGCCTCTCTTGGATATTTTTTTGTACCAAAAAGCTCCAACTACTACATCGCACTTCTCATAGGTTGTTTCCCAATTATCCTTAAATACTTCCTTAACCTTGTGCTTAGGTTTTGTGCACTGAAACACAAAGTATGTGTCATCTTCCTCGTTCTCTCCAGAGGCATCGACAATTGCAAAGTTATCCTCCTCTTCTAGACAGTCAGTGAGTCGTTGTTTGTCTCTCCATTGTTTGTCACTCGATTTGAACGTAGAGGGAAAACTTGAAGTCACTCCTATGTCTTCATAGTTGCAATGTTCTCACAATTATCATGATCCCCTATGATACATGCACTAAAGAAACAATAAAGTTTTCTTGTTTTAATTAGGTGGTTGTTTGAAAAGCCCCATATGCTATGCAAACCACACGAACTTCTTAATTTTCCGCAACCGCACTGGCTTCTCCTTTGCACTTGATCCACTTTTACTTCATGGAACACTCTACGTACTACACTATTCTGAAGGCTCAATTTACTGTATGCTGAATGCACGCATGTGGAGATGTTGGTTGTAAGCCATGTTATAGTATCATGGGCATCATTGAGCTTTTCTCGAGGGAATGTTAATTGGTGTTTAAATAGAGCTTGATTAATAACAATGACACCACATCCATCATGTTCACCCTTGCCATGGCTAGACCCAAAGAAATTTCAGACTGGTCAAGAATTTGAAGCTTGAGACAAAGTAGAATCACGGGCTGATTTAAATTGAGAGGCAGTACCATCTAACCACTTTCAATGTTATTTTATATTTTTTGCATGGGGATTTTCCTTTTTCATCCATTCCCAATGCAGTAGAAAAGCGTGCTGCACAAATAAGATGTCATGTTCCCTATCATTTGAAATGCAGAAATGGTATGTGCGTTGCACTGACCTGGACTCTTGTGAGCTAGCAAGCAGATTGGCATCAGTCGAGTAGAAGAATCAAGCAAATGACTGTACGTGATAGGCACAAGAATTTTTATTTGTTTGTTATACCAATGATGAGCACTTTGTATCTCATTGTGTTCTTGAAATAAATAATTTTCAGCAAAATCTATGATAGAGACAATAGTGTCATGGAAAAAATTAGGAAGGCACATCCTGAATTGCATATCCTGCCAGCTGTCGTGAAATTATGAAGCACATATTTTGGGATGGATTGAACTACGTGACCTAATATAAGCTCCCTTGGCTTAATGCTCTTATACGATAGTAGCCATCTCTTTTAATCTGATCCTTCAACATTGGCATTTTCAAATCTCCTCTGTCTTAGAGCAACATGGTTATCTTCCATCATTTCATTTAGACAGACATGAAATGTCTTCTTCTTTAGCTTCAAATTGCAATGCTTGCATGTGCCACGAATGCATTCAATGTGGTGCCACTCATGGTCTCCCTTTGGACAAACCACTGGCTCCCATAGAGACCATAGGCTACAAAACCTGCTCTCCCTTGCAACACATGATGAGGATCTAAGTGGCCTATAGAATGCACATTCATCAGGGAGACATGGGCATTGATCTCCATGGAGCAATGCTCCAACACGGCCAGATCTCAAGTCATTCATAGCTTGCTGGGCGAGGTCAAAGTCTATGTGTGTTTTGCAACAACAGACAATCCTATCTTTGAGTATCTTGACATCCCAGGGCTTCGTCCCAGGGCTTACAATGCTCAAAGTTCCTCTATCCAATTGAAATGTCAGGATTCTGATCCATAAACTTGAGATACAACTCCACCTGTTGACGCAACATGTGGGAACACTAGAATAGTGAGCCCTCTTCTAAATGGAACAATAGAACAATGAGCCCTCTTTTAAATGGAACAATAGTACAGTGAGCCCCCTTTTTGCACTACTAAAATAAGACAAAACACAGTACGTGCAAAAACATGGTCTAATTAAAGTATATAATGAATCTAAATTGAACTAATCATCTAACAATTGAACTAAGCAAGCTACTAGAAGCAAAAAAAATTCAACACTGTGTTGGTTTAGGACAATCAAAATTTCAATTGCCAGGCTGATTTAGGATAGTCATAATTTCAATCACTGAGTTGGTTTAGGACACGTTTAGGACAATCAACCATCGGGCTAGTTTAGGACACATTAAGGACAATCCAAATTTCAACTATAGGGCTAGTTGAGGAGTGTCACAATTTCAACCACTGGGCTGGTTTAGAACACTGTCACAATTTCAGCCACCGGGCAGGTTTAGCCTGAAGGTCTCAATTTCACATATTAGACAATAACAAGTATATTTCTTTCATATCTGATTTTCACAATTAGAAAATAACATTTCACAATTAGAACATAACAATATATTGCTTTTCATTTTTTTGAATTTCACAATTTTAATAAGTAACTGCTATTTGTCTTGAGCCAGTACCGGGCTAGTTTAGGATAATCACATTAAGTCCAAGCCATCCCGGTCTAGAAATTAAGTGGTATATGACCCGAATAGTAAAGAAATTAAACTTAACTAATTTAAGTACTAAGAAACACAGTAATTTCAACCATCGGGACCATCAACAACTAATATCTATTCAACCACGCTGGTTCAGGACAATCACATAACTAGTGATTGAGCTAAAGCAACCACTGTTGCATGATGTTCCAACCACTAGGCTGGTTTAGTAAAATAATAATATATTACTTTTCTATTGCAAAATATGAGTGAAATATATTACTGTTAATTTTTGCTCAACCACGCCATCAGATTGGTCAACAACTAATGTCTATTCAACCATGTTGGGATTAGGGCAATCACATAACTAGGGTTTGAGCTGAACCAACCTATGGTTGCATGATGTTTCAACCATCGGGCTGGTTTAGGACAATCACACTTAGTCCAAGCTTGGTTTAAGAAATGAAACAAGTAAACTATCCCAAAGCTCAATTACAAACAACCACTGAGCTAGTTTAGGCACCACTGACCTGCATTGTATCAAGCATATGTATGATGTGCTCCTCAAACACCTTGCCTCCCATCCACTTTTTAGAGATGTCCTTTTTATTAGGAGAAACTCTCATATTTTCATGCCAAAACATTGTCACTCTAGTAATGACTTTTGCACTTAGGTTGTCTCTCCTTTTCTTACATTCTATTGAAGCCCACAGACTTCTCGAATTGGGATGTCGATCGTGCATTACTTTTGCTCTATGTTAAACCATTGGAGCCACATTAGTCCTTCTGATTGACAACATCTTTGACATTGTGTGCCTAAGTCATTTCTACTTTGTTTCAGGGGACACCAACATAGCTAATGTCACCCTCTTTATAGGTAATTGATCTAAGCCATCACACCGGCCATTTTACTTTCTGTAGGCCATTTCTCAAGCTAGAGAGCATCGCCTCTTGGGCATGCATCTCCCGAGATGTTGGTAGGGTTGTTACTCTACAAACTTTAGGGTGTGGGCTAAAGCTTATGAAGACTCAAGACTGGTATTCACTTGAATGGCTTGATGTTGCTACCTCGAATGCTCCCACCAATCATGACACCATAGCTTGTGTTCTTTGCTCCAATGACAATGATCAAATGCATGCATCTACAACAATTGCTTCTTGTTGTGTTGCTCTGCAAGGGCTCTTATTTCTTCTCGTTGTTTCTTCCTTTGCAAATGTTGCAAAAGTGTCTTACGTTGCTGTTTTGATACCATGCCATTGCTTTCCTCGACCTGCAATCTATTCCTTGTGCCTTGACTAGGCTTTTCAGCTTTCTTGTCTTGCAGCCTCTGTATGCTTCTCTTGTAAGCCATGACAAGCTGCATGTTGCTATTGAGGCCATGGCCACAATCAGTCCAGAATAGACCCAGAGAAGCTACCTTGTACGCGAAAGAAATTAATGCCAAACCAAAGTCTCAGCAAGGTCACGTCGAGGTGCCCTCAATATGCGTGCGAGTTGCAGGGCGTTTGCATGGGGGACACGTTGCAAGTACTTAATATTCGAAGATTCGATGGGTGGAAGGTGTGAAAATGTGAAATTCACGGGAGTAGAAAAATTTTCAGCTGCCGATTTTTCCTCCTCCGGCGATACACATCAGAAGAATTGGATATCCCAAACAAGTGCAATGTGCCTAAAATACTTCAAAACACAAATAGGCCAAAGGACACACTATTCGGTTTGATGTCGTGCATTATGAAATGCAATGACCTTTGGCGTGCTTATGAGCCATATAGCAAGCAAGTGCATGAAAAAAAGAAACAGTTTAAAATTATAAATAGTGTTGGATTTGTTAAAAAATCTTTGCACATACACAAATTGCACATTTTTATCTTCTTCCATTTTAGGGTGAATCTAGATACCAATATCAACAACTATCAATGTTTTAAGACCACCATGCAGTATAGATACCAATATCAATAACTATTAATGTTTTACGACCACCATGCAGTAGTCCCACTAGTTTAGATTCTAAATTTTCAATCCGTTTTGGTTTTTAACAAATTAAAAGAAGTTATAGAGGGTGCTCTCAAATGGGTGTGCAACACTTTAGCACAACATTAGAGGGTTGTTAACCCATGCCTAATGTTCTCATTTAGGTGTGTCCTTGGGTTGAGGAGAAGCTCATGTAGTGTACTTTTGAATGATTACTTGGTTGCATGTATGTACAGAATAAAATTTTGATGTTTTTGAATAAATTGCTATATCCTATAGTCTTTAGGATGCATGCTAATCCACTTTGGTTTTCAACAAATTAAAAGAAGTTATGGAGTGTGCCCTCAAATGGGTGTGCAACACTTTAGCACAACATTGGAGGGCCATTAACCCATGCCTAATGTTCTCATTTAGGTGTGTCCTTGGGTTGAGGAGAAGCTCCTGTAGTGTACTTTTGAATGATTACTTGGTTGCATGTATATACAGGAATAAAATTTTCATGTTTTTGAATAAATTGTTATATCCTATAGTCTTCAAGATGCATGCTTCACATGCAACATAGCACTTGTAATGCTTTAACGGTCTCGTTCCAAATTCTTATTCCAAAAACTTTTAGTCATGTCATGTTCAAATTTGAAATGTGTCTACAACTTGAGGACAAAGATTGCCAAATTTTGTTGAGCAATGCATAAGTTATGGCTTATGCAGGATACCTATATACAAAAAATTCCTTGAACCTCACCAAAAATGGCTACACCCAAGCAAATAGTGACCCCCAATCTTGATATGGAAGTTCCCAATATTTTCATATTTTAAATGATCAAAAGTACAAAGAAGTATGTTTTTGCAAGATATGAAAAACCACTTTTTGTAAAAATATTTGCAACCTCATCATGGTACAATAGCCACCAATGACCATGGAGCATATCGATGGAAATATTGGCGTTTATATCGAGGGTTATTCTAATAGCAACTTGGCTATTGATGAAATTCTTTTTTCTTTAAGTTCAAAAAATTTTAAGTACCTAAAAGCTTTGCAAATAAAGGATAGAAAAAGCCTCGGTGTTGGTGTAGGAGTGACAAATCTCTTATGCAAACTTTGAGAGAATATAAGTGCTAAAATGATAGCAAAAGAGTAGAGAATGTTCAAAGCTCCTTTCACTAAACTCAGGCGGTGCGCCTCGATGCTTTAAGTGTAAACGGTTAGTTATTGGGTAGTTCGGCGGAAGGCAGCTGAAGCTCTTAGGATCTCGGGCTCGACGGTTGACAGTTGTGTTCCCCTCCATAAATACTATATCCGTCAACCACCAAGTCGCAGCCACAACGAAGAGAGCGAGCGCGAGAGAGAGACCCAGCCATCGCACGCAGGCCTCGACCTCTTCTCGTCCTCGCCTTCCACCATGAGAGAGTGCATCTCCATCCACATTGGCCAAGCCGGCATCCAGATCGGAAACGCTTGCTGGGAGCTCTACTGCCTCGAGCATGGCATTCAGGTTGGAGCCGAATCAGAGTGCGAGCTTCTCAACTTGCAAAGTCAAAATATGACGATTTTGATTTATCGTTTTATCAGGAAATCAGTAGTTTCGCAAGTGCTAGCAGCAGACAATGCTTGGGGCAATCACATATCATGTTTGATCTGTCAACGTCGAGTCTCTTGCCTACGGGATGCTGACCGCTGATCTGTATGTATATGTGTTGCATTGCAGCCGGATGGCCAAATGCCCAGCGACAAGACAGTCGGAGGGGGCGACGATGCTTTCAATACCTTCTTCAGTGAGACTGGAGCCGGGAAACATGTTCCACGAGCTGTGTTCCTTGACTTAGAGCCTACTGTGATCGATGAAGTTCGTACTGGGACTTACCGTCAGCTCTTCCACCCAGAGCAGCTTATTAGTGGAAAAGAGGATGCCGCCAACAATTTCGCTCGCGGCCACTATACAAGTATTCCTATGATGCTTTTGCCTATAGACACATGAAATTATCGTCGTGAGGTGCCTCGCAGTATGTTTTAACTTCGATGGTCTACCGAGAACCTTAATTAATCAAGTTTTTTCCACGTCTGCAGTTGGGAAGGAAATTGTGGATCTTTGTCTCGATCGCATACGAAAGTTGGCGGACAATTGTACGGGACTGCAAGGTTTTTTGGTATTCCATGCGGTGGGAGGAGGAACCGGTTCCGGACTCGGATCTTTACTTCTGGAACGTCTATCGGTGGACTACGGGAAGAAATCCAAACTCGGCTTCACTGTTTATCCATCACCACAAGTGTCCAACGCTGTTGTAGAGCCTTACAACAGCGTTCTGTCTACGCATTCGCTATTGGAACATACTGATGTCGCAGTGATGCTAGACAATGAAGCCATCTATGACATCTGCCGTCGCTCCTTGGACATTGAGCGACCGACCTACACAAATTTGAACCGGCTTATCTCCCAGGTAATGAACTCAACTGAAAGGACTTCAAGCAAGCCTGTTGATATATTCAATCATGTAATACTCTTTCACTATAAGCAGGCTGCTTGCTTCGCTGCTGCATCAACGCGACTGTAGTGAACACCACCCGGTGCCTGAAACTGCAGGTGATATCGTCCCTGACTGCGTCTCTGCGATTCGACGGGGCCCTCAACGTAGACATAACAGAATTTCAAACAAACCTTGTGCCGTACCCGAGAATTCATTTCATGCTGTCATCCTACGCACCCGTCATCTCCGCCGAAAAGGCTTACCACGAGCAGCTTTCGGTTGCAGAGATCACCAACAGCGCATTCGAACCGGCATCCATGATGGCCAAATGCGATCCCCGCCACGGCAAGTACATGGCGTGCTGCATGATGTACCGTGGAGACGTGGTACCGAAGGACGTGAACGCGTCGGTGGCAACCATAAAGACAAAGCGGACGATTCAGTTCGTGGACTGGTGTCCGACTGGCTTCAAATGCGGCATCAACTATCAGCCACCTACAGTAGTGCCGGGAGGCGACTTGGCCAAGGTTCAGAGGGCGGTGTGCATGATATCCAACTCCACGAGCATAGCAGAGGTGTTCTCCAGGCTGGATCACAAGTTCGATTTGATGTATGCAAAGAGGGCGTTCGTGCACTGGTACGTAGGGGAGGGAATGGAGGAGGGAGAGTTCTCTGAGGCACGCGAGGATCTTGCAGCGCTTGAGAAGGACTTCGAGGAGGTTGGCGCAGACTCTACCGAAGGTGACGGAGAAGACGACGGAGAGGAATACTAATATATATGTCAAATATATGCACGTAGTATCCCCCTATCTCAACCAGGCTTCATGGCTTCATGTAACACGTTCATGCAATAAATAATACATGGCTTTTTTGTCCCCCATCTTCATATATTACTTGTCTACTTTTGCAAAATCATTACACATGATTCCTGTGAATGGCCAATGAAATAGATAGATGCATCATGCAACGTCCATTGGGCAAGCCCTCTCTCTCTCTCTCTCTCTATCTATATATCTACATACATACATACATATACATATATAAATATATACATATATATGTACGTACAGACACACACATATATAGAGAGATATCAATCTTCATATGTGAGTTGCTTTTACGTTTTTGGCATGCCAAAGGCAAAGCCATAGCGTTGGTTTTTGGCTTCTTTTAGTGTGGGAATTGTGCTAGGGACTTAAATGAATGCTATGATAGAAGGATAACCTCAGAGGGGATTTAAGAGTTGTCATAATCTAAGGGTGAGGTTGTCACATCTCCTTTGGGTAGCTTAGTGAAATTTTTGGCTTGTTAAATGATGAAGGAACTTAAATGCTATATTTATTTAGCATAGAGTGCCCATTCCATAAGGTCCAAACCCAATTAGGTATACATAGCCAAAGTAATGTAGCTTTATCCTTCTCATTAGCAAGACTAGTAAGGTGTTTTAGCTTGCTCCAATTGCAAAGGTAACGTCATGATCACCTTCCACAACAACACAAAGCAGCTATAGATGCGCTTGGTAGACGCGCAAAATAGCGAGCGCGTCTATAGGCATTGCTTTAGTAGAGGGATTACGGGCGTGTCTAAAAGCGCGTCTAACAACTCGTTTATTTGCGCGTATATTAACACGTCTACTTGCGCATCTAAACTGAGAAAATATGGGCCTGTCTAACATCGCGTTTATCAGTGCGTCTATTTGCACGTGTATTAGCACGTTTATTTGTGCGTTTACACTGAGAATCAGACGCGCATTTAGACGCGTAGATAGACGCAAACCAGAGAATACAAAAAGTGAGATTTTGGTGTACATCATTGCTTTCCAAACATTGCCCATGATTACCAAAGCACATAATTTTTTGCAAGTCCACATATACAAGAATTAAGTGAGATGAGGAGAATGAGACAATATGTAAAATAGTTTTGCCAATATTAATTATGGGGCTACGGTTCAATCTCATCCTCAATGAGATCAACCTTTGTCAAACTATCTACTTCAAAATCCAAGCAAGTGTTTAGATCTACAAATACATTCAACCCACCACTACTTGTGCCACTTATGTACTCATCGAAATCAGCATCTCAAATGGTAGGCTCGTCCTCATGGGTAATGGCCTCAATATCTGTATCTCCTATCTCATGATCATCCTCCTCTCTCGTATCACGGTCATCATCATGTCCATGGCCATGATCATCCTCGATACGCTCCATATTAGTAAATGTACTATACATCACTTTGGAACGTGGCATGATAGGTATGACATACCACCATCTATTATTATCCACCATTAGTTGATAGACAACCTAATTCAAACACAAATACAATCATGTTATTTTTCTTGCATCAAATATTCAAAAGCGAGTATTTTTATATGTGTGCACAGTACCTGTTCACATTGTTGCGGTGGTACTAGTGTGTCCTTCCTACTTTGCTAAAACTTTGTGGAGTCAATAGTTACAAAGCCACTTGCATGGCATTTGATTGTTGCATTAGGGCCTCTTTCCACCATGTCCTTAAACCACTTTACATCCAAAACATACACAAAGAAGCGTCGAAAGTCAAGCATAATGATATCTTAGATTATGCCACAATAATCATCCATGGCTCCATTGGCTCCCTCAAAGCTAGCAATGACGCCGCAATCTTGTGTGTTTCTCTTATCATTAATCCGTTGTGTTCGAAAATGCTTGCCCTCACACCATATAGCATTGAACATAGTGCACTAGACCAAGAAAAAATCAATTAAATAAGCAATCTAAATTATTGAAAGCTCCTAACTTATGCATAACATTCTATATACCAACCTTGCTCATGCATCCCTTAGCATACTCCCATTCTTCCATTGTGATATGCATCCCCTCGTCTTTCTCTACTTTCTCCATTTCATCAAGTAGCCAATCCACATGAATATCCTTTGGAAGTGCTCTTAGATACTGAGGGTATGGCACACGAGATCCGTGGTGTGTACAAAAGAGGGCCCTTTCTTCTTGTCTTCTTGCCTTTGCATCCTCGTATCTTGTCACCCATCTTTTCATCACATCACTATTAAGCATGCAAAAGAGGTTGATACTATTATGCAACTCCGTGTCTATTACTTTGTTGTGTCCTTTCCCTTGAGGCACAATAGAGGTCATCCTTAGGTCTTCATCATCTCTCCATAGTCGTGTGAGAGAGCTATCCACATCAACAAGAAACTCAGAAATATATACAAGTGACTCTTGTACCAACCAACCCTCGGCCATGCTACCTTTGGGTCTTGCATTTTGTCTCACGAAGCCCTTCAAGGTCTTCATGAAGCGCTCGAGGAAGAACAACCATCGTGCATGTATAGTACCGTATATAGCAATCTCATCCACCAAATGCACTATGAGATGTAGTTGGCTTGTGAGAATAGAACGTGGAAATGTCTCCTCCACTAAACAAACTGCCTCCACTGACATAACTCGAGCATTCTCAAGCGTGGTGGGATCTATTTCCTTTGAGCTCACATACTTAGAAATGAAAAAGTACAGCATATTAGCAATATGCATTCAAACTTGCATGGAGCATTGATACGCATCATATTTTGTATCATGTAAAGTACCTCACAAGCTTGCCCATCTTGTAAATACAATCTTTCACGTCCTTTGATGCACTACGTGAAATGCTAGTAGGTAGTATGAACTGAACCCACGAGGAGGTGGTTGATTAGTTGCTTATAACTATTCACTCACAAATTTGAAAGGAAAAAGATATTATGCACATAAAATACTTACTTGGAGCATCTTGTGCCAATCATGAGATTTCAAGCCATATAATTGCTCTACACCTCTTTTCTTGCCCTTTGTAAAGGCTCCCTTCAAACACCTCATGCATCCAGTGGGAGTACGAATTGTAGTAATAGCACGCTTCACCGTCACCATCTCTAGCTTTGATAACATCCACGATGCACGAGGTAAAAAAATACGCCCACTTGGTCTCTCTTGTGGCCAAGCTTCATGCATCCTCCCTATGGTACGTAGATCCTCCCTTATGCCTGCGGAATCTCGTGTCCCATTCAAATGCTCCCAAATGGTAGATGCCACATTCTTGAAGATATGCATGGGATCAAGCAGGTGATTGATCTTGAGGTGGGACCAATATGGTAAACGATAAAAGATGGAGTATCTAAACAAAATAAAGTGTTAGCGGGCAATCTTTATTTCTAGCCAATATAGCACACAATAGTTAGAAACCCTTATCGGCTCATGCCAAGTGGTGGAGGAGTCGTGGAACCATCCCAAATTCTCATCCAATCTCCCACGGTGAGTGATTGTGGGAGGACTTCATTCCAAGGGGCAACATATCTAGGATGATCAAGTGGGAGAAATCGATGGTGATTCTCATAGATGACCTTATTCAATGCATCTACCCGTGAGGCAACTAGCGTCGAAGGACCACAAACAGGACATGCATGGTAACCCGATGTAGTGAGACTTGAACAATAGATGCAATTAAGAGTTGAAGGTGGGTTTAGGGTGCCACATCCTTTGCCTATTCATAATTAGAAATGCAATGCTTACCTGAACACTCGCCATAGCCTGGGAAGTCATGCATCGTCCACATCAAGATTGCTTTGTAGTTGAAGTCTCGTGACGAGGGAGGCCTGCTCACATCATGCACCTTGATACCTCTCCAAAGTATCTCTAGCTCGTCAATCAAAGGCTCCAAATAAACATCAGGGTTTTTGACTTTATGTTTCCTTGGAATTAGAAGGGACAGCATAACATGTCCTTTCTTAATAGCCATAGAGGGTGGAAGATTGTAATTCACCAATATCACTGGCCATACACTGTAAGACATGCTTTTGAGACCAAATGCGTTCACACCATCCATACCCAATCCAAGTCTCAAGCTCCTAGGTTCTTCCTTGAAGCTTGGCCATGTGTCTTCAATATGCTTCCACGCAGGAGAGTCCACCGGAGTTCTCCACTTGCCATCGGTTGATCGATGGGAGGAATGCCATGACATGAGCTCTGCAATAGATTTGCACTTGAACATATGTTGGATGTGAGGGATTATGGGAAAATGTCGCAGAACCTTACGAGGCACGTCCAAGGTTTTGAGATCTGCTCTATATCTTGCCTCTCCACAAGTAGGACACTCTCTTGCATCCCTATGTAGTCCACGAAACAAAACGCAATCGTTGACACATGCATGGATGCGCTTGTAATCTAATCCTCCAAGAGAGGTCACATGTTGCCTTGCCATATCTCTTGAGGTCAGTAGTTTATTCTCCCTTGGAAGCATTTTACACAATAGCCTGCACGTGAAGACCATAAATGAGGAAAAGCATTCGAGTAATTGACCCACTAGCATAATTCACCATGTTTGCAAAATAGACTTTAAAGCTTACTTAAGTAATGCATTCAAACTTGCATTGCTCCATCCATAGATGGTTTGTAAGTTTAGTAACTCAAGGGAGGCATGTAGAATAGAGAATGTGCACCCCTCAAACAGTGGAGTCGATGCCACAGTAAAAAGATCATCCTGCTCCATGCTATCATCCCTCCCTTGATGGACATATAAATCCCACACCATATCATTAAACACCTCCTCCTCCATGGCTTCATGAGGTAATGGTGGAGGGCTACTATCACCATCACTCCATGCATCCATAACGGTCCCTCCTTAAGATCCCACCTCATATCGCCGACGCTTCGCCTCCTCATGGCAAGCATAGGGCAACATATGTGGGTGTGGCATTGCATCCTGTATCAAATTAAAACGGGATCATAACTCAAACATATGAACACCCATAGGTATCTCAATCAACCTTAACTTACAAACCCTTACCCTGTTTACGGTCACATCCCATTCTCCATACTTTGAGATATGATTGAGTGTAATCCTGCGTGCATGATACATGTTTCCTCGACATTGATCACACAGACATTTGATTTTTTGCTCCAACCACATTTCGTGATGGTGGATACGGAGGGATTCATCCTCACTAGAGCTACTTGTTGAAGATGAAGACATCCTACAATCAAACAACCCACCAAATTTGCTCTTCTTCGAATGTTTAATTGTAAACTCTGTGGCACGTCTAAAGGCACGTCTAAAAGCGCATCTACAATCGCATCTAAAGGCACGTCTAAAGGTGCATCTACTCTGTGTATTTAGACGCGCTTATAAACGCGTCATTAGATGCGATTATAGATAGTGGCTTTTAAACCTGCTTTTAGCGCGCTCGCTTTGCTTTTCTTCACATTACTTATAATTCGTGCGGCTTGCTTCCTTCCTTATTAGCAGATCCACAGTTTCGACGCTTAAGAGGAAGGCTCCCATACTTACTTCCAAGCTTATACTTAAGAGGAAGGCACCTACACTCTTAAGAGGAAGGCACCTACACTTACTTCCAAGCTTAAAGGAGAGGAGGACGAACAAAGAGGAGAAGCAACTTTGAAAAAGAAGAAGAACCTTCCATACCTCTATCCAAGTAAGTCATTTTGCAGTTGATCTTGTTTGAAAGTTTGCTCTCTTTAGATTTGTACTTTCTCGTATCCAAGAAACGCATGATGATCTGGGTATCAATGTCACGTTTGTGTGTCGGGCGCAATGTCTCTTTCTACTTTTTAGAAATTCCATCTGTTGGAGCGCGTCTATAGGCGCATCTCAGAGCGCGTCTAAAATTGCATCTATAGGCAAATCTAAATGCACGTCTAGCCTATTTGCAAACGCAGACAGACGCATCTATAGATGCACTGTTAGACGCGAAAATAGACGTGCTAATCAGATGCATCTATAGACGCGCTCTGACAGTAAGCCTCTCTTCCCTTCCCCTTTCTTCTCAGCTCATCAGTAATAGATTTTTTTCCTTTTTTCCAGTTTAACATGTGGCCAGGAAGTGCTTCTAGCTCACCTGATCCCCGGGATTCTATTTGGAAGGACTTATATAACCTTTTAGGACACCCTCCTAGTCCTGCGGAGTTATACAGGTATATGACGGGTACTCTAAACACTCCCCAGGAGTCGGCACTACAGACTCCAAACCACCCCACACTGCCTGAGATCACCCTAGCAGAGTCAGCACAGTCGTCTTATGCCCCTCCTTATGCCCCTTCCCCCATACCGTCTTAATTACAGATATTGCTTTATCCACTTCAAAGACCAGCCAAAGAGGTTGGCTAATGAGACCCTCGCTGCTATTTGCTCTAGGTATCCTAACCCCCCCAATCGCCAGTTCACAGATAAATGGGCCAAGTCAAAAATTGTTATGATACTTGGCAATAAAAGATCTTCGCTTAAGAGGCAGGCACTAGCAGAGCTTGCCAGGCTTGAGGGAGGTCAACCACCAAGGGGCCCGCCCCACACCGCTCACAAGCGTGAGTGGAAGAAAGCAATGAAGTCAACGAGGGAGGACCCCAGTCTGCAGCACGTGGAGGCACGGAGGATCCAGATGGAGGAATATGGAAGCCGCGCATCTTGGAGCAGGGGGTGTTGAATCATGGGAGGCCCAATTTGTAAGTATCGATCTCAAATTATATTGCTTATGTAGTTTATTAGGAGGTTGTTTCTTTGTACTAATCCCTCCGCAAAGTGTGTCGTCTTGCAGCTTGAGATCGTGGGTAGATACCCTACTCCTGTGGAGATAGCCTACCACTGCCACCATCGCAGAGGAGATACATGGAGGCACTTCTATGATGACGGATTGATTACTGAGGAGCAGTATACCCGGGCTACTAGAGCGGCCCCTGAGGTATTTGAAAGTAATTAAATAATGCCAAAATTATAAGTAAAGATTTGATTTTTCATACATTGATATATGTTGTCCCTTGTTTACAGGACCGTGCACAAGACGATGAGGAAGACGAGGAAGGAGGCGCAGAAGGGAGCGTAGAAGGGAGCGTGGAAGGGAGCGAGGACCTAGAGAACATAGATTAGTCAAAGAAGTAGTGTAGCTACTCTTTTTTGTACTTAAAGCCACTGGCTTGGCTTCATGCCTCTTGTATATACACTCCTCTTATTTTTTGTAATTAAAGCCACATGATGTGGCTTAGCTTCCTTATTTTTTGTACTTGAAGCCACATGACGTGGCTTAGCTTTGTGCTATATGTATATACAAGCACTTTTTGAGCTTTCAATTTTATTGCGTTTTGGATTTGTAATGTTTTATTTGGAATTGTAATTAAAATGCGGTTGGCTGTAAGAATTGAATTATACAATGTGGATATGGGATTCTTGTAACTATATAGCATTCACAACATACACAGCATTCTGTAAATTAAAAAAAAATAAAGCACGGCTATCAGTGAGTCTATAAATGCATCTATATACGCGTCTGTCTGTTCGACAAGCGTCTATTTTTGCATCTATAAACGCGTTTATAAGCGCATCTATTTAAGCATCTAAGTGTGTGTCTATACACGCGTGTGTCTGATATATAGACACGTTGGTAGACACGGGTCTCCAGATGCATAAATAGACGTGCAAATAGACGCGCTCGTAAGTTTTTTATTTAGTTTAGTAAATGCATCTGTGTGCACGTTTATGGGTGCTTTTTCTTGTTGTGTTCAAGCATGCTATATTCGTGAGTGCCAAATCATTGACACTTCATGTCTCTAGAATTTCCATGGAAACATCATTTTCACATATAGTATTTGTCATAACTGGCTCATATTCATTTCTCTATAATCTCTTGAGATGTTCACACTATTTTTCTAATACTCTTAGATCTATTTGAGCTTTATATTATATAACTAAAATACTTAGCCCTATCATCAAATGATCATTGGATGAACAAGATTAGATACCTTACCTTAAGATTCAAAATTATCTTGCTCTTCTAAAGTGCACATGGCGATGGCTACTTTGTAATTGCAATGACTAACAATATCTTTTTTAATAATAATATAATAAAAACAAAAGTTGGCAGCATTTAATATAAATATATTTGTTTGTAACAAACCTAGTGCAACATGTGTCCTCGCTCATGCATTGACAATTAATAGAATGAATTTAGATTTGTAAACAATAGTGACCAATCCTTCTTTAACATAGATTGAATTGTTTTATTATTATGACTAATTATTTTTTGCATAAGTTCTTAACGACATGAATTCCTTTGCATCCACTTAAAATTTTAATGATGGTTAGCCTAGCTTCACACTTGCTTCACACATGTATATTTCTCACAGCCATTGATATTATTTGGGCCATTGGTTGTCTGAAAGCTTTGTGGAAGTATCTTGCATATAGGACCAAAGTATCCTCCTTTATCCTCCCTTTATCTAGCCTTTACCTTGGTTCTAAAATTGTTGCAAGGATGGTAACATGATTGAGTGGGATCATTTTTAGCACTAATTAGGCCCAAAATCTCTACTCCAACTCAAAATATGAGATGTCACTATTGTTAATTAGCTTATATGGTGTTGTATATCAACATAAATCCCCTTAAAGACTTATAAATTAATGAGGCATACTATTACATAGAGTCATTAAGAAATAAAAATTGTACTCTAATTGATAACATCATAAAAGATAAGATTAAAATGTGTATTTTCATTGATTATGCTATGATAAATTTTATCTTAATACAAATGATTCAAATTTTTCCTTGTATTAAATGATTCAAAATTTCCCTTTGGAAAGAGAGTCTTAATACAAATGATTCAAATTTTTCTTTTGGAAAGAGAGTCTTAATACAAATGATTCACATTTTTCTTTTGGAAAGAGAGAGAGAGAGAGAGAGAGAGAGAGAGAGAGAGAGAGAGAGAGGAGGGAGGGAGGGAGGGAGGGAGGGAGGGAGAGAGGGACTAGGGGAGAGAGAGAGAGAGAGGGGGGGGGGAATCATATTCATAGTGTTGCTCACACCCTCTTCACATCTTCTCAAATATGTTTTTAAAAAGTCATATTGTTGCTTGAATCTTAAATTTTCATTGCTTGATCAGGATTTTTTTCAAAAAATTTACATTCACTTGCAATAGGTTGCATTGGAATTGGATCACCCAATTGTAAGCTGAGTGTAAGCTACATATTTGCCAAAAAAGTAGAACCATTCTGTTAATAGGAAAAGTTATGCATTATAGCATTGTGTGCTCTTTATGTGTGTATAGTAAGGCATTATATTATGCTATTTTAGCACTATAGTACTTTGGCACTAGTATCATTTTGTTTTAAGAGACTAATTTCCTATTTTTTCTTGTCTTTCTTGCTATAAGATAGTGGAAGAGTTCTGACTTTAAAAAAATTTATTTGCTTTCCCATATAGTAATATAAGGGGAATAATGCAATTGAAAACATAGTACTTTTAATTTGTGTAGTTCCTTAGCTTTTTGTGTATGCCTCCACTCCCCCATTATATGAATGGAAAATGAAATTTCTTTATATAGCCTTTTATAAAGGGGGATCCATGTAGATGTTCTTTGTTCTCAATAGTGCATTGGTACCCTAGGATCCTCTCATATAAATGAACCAAAATTTGTGATTATGGATTAAAATTTTAGGGCACATAATTGATTATGACTCTCATATGTGAATTGACGTGTCTCATGTAAGGATTTTGTGGCGTAAAGATCAAATCTTGATAGTTAAACAAATAAATGATGATCAACATATGCTGTAATTTGATCTTCATTTAGGCTCTCTTTACATATCCAAAAAACCCCTAAATGCTTTGTCTTGGTCTCATCCCCCACACTTGCAATTCTTTTCTTTATTTGTCTTTTTAACCCTCTCAATGAGAACAAATTTGAATCATTGATCCTCATTATGGTTGTCTCTTTCATAGGAACTAGAGAGCCTCTTCTTCAATCAAGTCTCCTTAAGTTTTTTAAAGTAGAAAATCCATTTTGAAAAAACCATTTCGTCTAAACCATTCCTAGAAACCTTTGTTTAGTTCATTGCCACCAATAAGTAGGAACTAACTCTTAAACTTTAAATCAAACTAGACTCTTAAATTGTTGTCATTATCTAAGTCTTCAATATGCGCTCCTCAGTTTGTGGCATACCTTATTAACCCTTAGTAAGTTGACTACCCAATTCAAGTAGCCAAACTATATTCAGATACGAGTAACAAGATACCAACAACACTTATTTACAATTATGATCATTATATTTATTATTATTTAGTTGAATAGTTGGTTGCATAGCTTATTTTAATTCCATATAAATCTTTCTCTTCAAATAATTTTAATTCTTAATCTTGGTACTAAATAGTTTTCCATGTGATTCCATGCTCCTATTTCTTTATATCTCATAACCTATTAGCCCAATTACTCTCTCGTTTCTTAGCAATTGGATTATTATCTATGAAAGGGTGATCTCCATATTGGTGCCAACAATTGATCCAAGGAAAAATGGTCACATTCATAGGAACATTCACCTCCCATAGAATACAAGTGTTGATATATGAATATATCAATATTTATATGGAGAATCATGCATACGTTTATTACGATGCTTATATGAGTGGTTGTTTCAATGCTTTTAATCTTTTATCCCAAAAAAATTCCATGTCGTTTTCATCAAAATAACTGTCGCTATTGATGCAAATGGTGGTCATCTCTAGCTTTAGTTGATAAAGTTGTATCTCATGTGTTGTTCATTATATGTGCATGTGCTTGTTTTTTAGATTTAAAATGTTCATGCTTCTTTACACTCTTTGTGTATCTAGTTTTTATTTGATGGACATGCAAAAAGCCAATTTAGAAAAAAAAACTTTATATTAATAGCCTCACACTTTGAATGATGTATCCCAAAGTCTAAACATGGATTATTTTAACATTCTCTTCTAATTAAGGGCACTTAGCATCACGATTGTCTCTAAAAAATATCAACTTGCTTATGGAATGATGAGATATGTATCAAGGTCTAGTAACAATTATGGGAACGATGTTGTTATATGTTTCCTATTCTGAGCTCCACCAGCTGATAGGTTGACACTAGATAGTGATGTTTTTACAAAATTCCTCATACGTTTAAACAAATACTTCACATTATAATAGTGGATTATGTATTGAGCTGCAAATTACTTGACATACTATTCCATTGTTTTAGAAAGTAAAACATATTTAGTAGTTTATTATTCTATTGATTGGAACTTCCATGAAAGTTATTTTGGAACATGACTTTTATATGGCATTCACTCTCTCCATGGTTATCAATGGAGTTGAATGATAGATTTCAACATTTTCACTTGAACCCATGCTCCCCTAATCATTCCTCTATATTCTATCTTGCTTTGTTGTCCCTTGTTCATGTTGTGGGGGTTAACGGTCACTGTGCCTTTACCCCAGTTATGTACAATACTCAAACACATATATAAATGAATGAAAAAGAAGATTAGGGTGGTTCTGCATCCACCAAAACTTGTGTGGCTCTTTGTTTCTCTCTCTCCTTCTTCCGTTCTTGCTTCCGTTGAGAGCACTCTCAACTGGTATCAGAGCCCAGGTGATCTAGCTGAGCGTGCGTGAATGCTTGAAGCTCAGCAGCTCTGTGGGAGGAAGGAGAAGCTTTGTGGGAAGCTTTGCCGATGACTTTACTTGCATCTGAGTGTGTAGAGACCTTGGAGGAACCTTTGGAAAAGTCACTTTGGTTTTGCGAAGTGGTTTTGAGAGCCTGTTAAGTGTTTTCAAAGAAAAAGTCGTTTTTTGAGCTTTTCCCTGTTTCGTTCGATGACAGAGACTCCGTATTGACTTGTAGAGGCAACTATTGCTTGCTTTTGGTATCCACTTCACTTCAGGAGCTTGGAAACACCTTCATTCTTGAATCTGGGATCATTTCATTGGATTTTTGACTCACTATGTCAGTTTCTGCGTTTTTTACTCGGGTGTTGGAACTCAAGTTTGGAGCAACCATTTGCAGATCTGTTAGTTTCGGTGGACTCAGGAGGTCCTAAAACTTCTATGTTGCTCATCATTCACACTCCGGTGGAGTTTACAAACAGCTCTGTTTCCAAAAACGTTTTTCAGTCCGTGTGTTGGACCCAGTGATTGAGACCACGGTTTCCAAAACCGTCTGTCCCATTGTGTTTCGGACGCCCAAAAACCCCTACCTATCAGTTCTTGCATGATTTGGTGGAGGATTTTTAGAGTTATAGATCTCTGTGTATTCGATTTCGTCTCTCTGCTAAGCATTTTTCATTCTAAGGTTTTGAAACCTTAGACTTATGCCACATGGCAGTGGATAAGTGTTGACTCCCATTTCTCACTCATCGGTTGGGATTTTGGAGTTCCGGCAGAAGAGAGATATTTGCAGATTTTCTTGCTGAGTCCGATTATGCAATGGCACCCATGCTTTAAGGCATCTCAGGTTCTAATTTCAGTAGCGGTCATTACCGTGGGACTCTGATTTCTTGAGCATACCTTATGCAGATCACTTTGGTTGCAGTTTGAGCAGTGTGCGCTCATTTGTGGCGTGCATTGGGTTGTAGTGGATGATTTATAGGCCATTTAGATGCATTACGGTCCTTATTAGATGTGCTGATAGGCCCAAATTGCCTTGTGGGATGCTTTTTTTTTATGGACGCTTTGCACATTGATGCTATTTTATGCTGAGGGATAGCTTTGACACATTGCAGGTGATGCACTAATAGTGCTATGCTCTCTTGGATGAGATATTATTGATGCATATGCCAGTGGACAGTGTTTATGCTTGAGTCATTTGGCACTTATTGGCATTTTCTTTTGGGCCAGATTTGCTCATATGGATGCATAGTATATGCACATGAGTCAGATGCATCTTTTGATGCTTTGAGCTTTGAGTTTTTTGGTGATTTTCACTCTATTGTGGCATACACATTTGGGTGCACCTGGTATTTGGTGTGATTCTCTCTTGCAGGCACTAGCATTTGGGATTTTGTTTCATTTGCATCATGGCATCCTCTTCCATGTCTGAAAAGGAGTTTTTCAGCATTAAAAAGTTTGATGGGACAAACTTTTCTTTGTGGAAAGAACAAATAAGGGATGTGCTTATTCAAAAGAAGCACATTAAACCCTTGGCAGGGATTGAAGCTAAGCCTGCAAATATGTTTGAGGATGATCGGAATGAGTTGGATGCATTAGCAAAGTCTACTGTTAGACTTCATCTTGCAGAGTCAGTTTATTTCATAGCAGTAAATGAGCAAACTACAGAAGATTTGTGGAAGAAACTGTGTGCCACTTATGAGAAGGAAACTACCTCTAATAAAGTTTACCTCATGAAGAGGTTGTTTGAGCTGCAGATGAAGGAAGGGGTCTCCATTGCTTCTCACTTGAATGAATTCAATATTATTTTCAGCCAGCTTCAGGCTCGGAAGATGAATTTTCATGTGGAGACTAAGGCAATATTTCTCTTATGTTCATTGCCATCCTGATGGGATACGTTCTATATAACTGTCAGTAACTCTGCACCTGGTGGAGTACTGAAATTTGATGATGTTGTGGGTAGCTTGTTGGCCGAGGAGATTAGACGGAAGTCTATGGATGGCAACAAGCAAGATGCAGCCTTTAATGTGCAAAGGGGTAGATCATAGTTCAGGGGGAAGTCCCAAGAAAGAGGGAAGTCTCGTAGCAAATCCAGGGCACTGAACATTGAGTGTTACCACTGTGGCAAGAAGGGCCATATGAAAAAGGATTGCTACAAGCTGAAAAGAGAGCAAAAGGATAAGAAAAAGAATGCGAATTGGGGTGCAAATAAAAAGGAAGAGAGTCCAAGGGAGGACAAAGGAAAAGTGAAGATCGAGGAGATCAATGCAGTCACACATGATAATGACAATGACGTTCTCTTCATGTCTAGTTTATCTGCAGAGTTGCTTACCACTTCAGATGATGCATATTCCCAAGATTGGATTTTGGATTCTAGTGCTTCATTCCATGTTACTCCCCATAGGGAATGGTTCTCCACTTATGACAGTGGAAAGACAGGTTGTGTGCATCTTGGAAATGACTATGCATGTGACATAGTGGGAGCAGGGTGGGAGCAGGTGACATAAAGTTTTCTTTTGCAAATGGGTCTACATTTGTTTTGAAACATGTGAGACATGTGCCTAAGCTAACCAAGAGTCTTATTTCAATGGGTCAGCTAGATGATGGTGGTTTTCACACCACTTTTGGCTTTCAGAGTTGGAAAATTCAGAAGGGCTCTATGCTTTTGGCTAGGGGTGCCAATTGTGGGACTTTGTATCCCTTACATGTATCAGGGGTATTTGATCATGTTGTTGCAATAACCGAGCAGCCAAGCACTTCTTTGTGGCATTGCAGGTTGGGGCACATGAGCCAAAATGGATTGAAACTCTTATGCCATTTGGGTTATGTACCGCATTTGAGTTTCTCTGATTTTGAATTTTCTGAGCACTGTCTCTATGGGAAGCAGACTAAATCAACCCATAAAAGAAGGGGAAAGAAAGAGTTTGAAAAGCTTGATTTGGTGCATTCAGACGTATGTGGTCCCATGCCTACACGATCATTAGGCGGGGCTGAATACTATGTGACATTCATTGATGATGCAACTAGGAAAGTGTGGGCATATGCTATAGCTCGGAAGAGTGATGTGTTCTAGGTATTTCAGAAATGGCTGGCCTTGGTTGAGAATCAGTCAGGTAGAACGCTTAAATGCCTACGGACTGACAATGGTGGAGAGTATCTCTCTCATGACTTTCAGCATTTCTGTCATACACGTGGGATTAAGAGGGAGCTCACATCCCCTTGTACTCCAGAGCAAAATCCAGTTGCAGAAAAGATGAACCGTACCATTCAAGAAAGGTTGCAATGCATGATTTCCAATGCAAGTCTTTCTGAATGTTTTTGGGCTGAGGCAATGAAGACTGCAGTGCATGTGATCAATAGATCACCTAGTAAGAGTTTGGATGGTGGTATTCCTGAAGAGGCATGGAGTGGCAAGAAGCTCTCTTACTCTCATTTGCGTATATTTGGGTGTGAGGCATATGCACATGTGCCAAAAGAGCTTCGAAAGAAGCTAGATCCTAAGTCTAGGAAATGCATCTTTCTAGGTTATGGTGAAAGTGGAGAGATGGGCTATCGTCTCTGGGATCCAGAAGCAAAGAAAATCATACACGCAGCCATGATGTAGTCTTCAATGAGAAAAAGATGCATAAGGCACCCATGAGGGATGTGGAAATGAGGAGAATCACTTTCCAGGATGTGAATCCACCTGCATATGGTGATAGACAGCAAGCTGTCCATGCACTAAATGTGCAAGAAATGGTACCACCAAGTACTCCCACAGGTATACAATGAAGGGTAGATGATGGATCATCTATTGGTGGAAATGATGAGCCAAATGTGGCTGATATGCAGGTGGGACAGCAAGCTGAAATGCCCTTGAGAAGATCTTCTAGAGTGTCTAGACCGCCTGATAAGTTTGTTCTAGGGGTAGACTATGTGATGCTTACTGATTGTGGGGAGCCTTCTTGCTACAAAGAGGCTATGATGCGTGAGGATCAACACAAGTGGGAGTATGCTATGCAATCAGAGATGAGTTCACTTATGAAGAATAAGACTTGGGACTTGGTTTCTTTGCCACATGGAAAGAAAGCATTGCCATGTAAATGGGTCTACAAAATGAAGGTCACAGGTGATGACGTGCCTAGGTACAAGGCTCATTTGGTTGCTAAAGGGTTCAAGCAAGAGAAGGGTGTGGACTTTGATGAGATATTCTCTCCAGTTGTGAAGATGACCACACTTAGATGCATGCTTAGACTAGTGGCAGTAGAGGATATGGAGCTTATGCAGATGGATGTCAAGACAGCTTTCTTGCATGGGGATTTGCATGAGGAAATTTACATGGTGCAGCCAGAAGGCTTTGAAGAAAAGGGCAAAGAGCATTTAGTTTGCAAGCTGAAGAAGAGTCTCTATGGTCTTAAGCAAGCACCTAGAGAATGGTATCAGAAGTTTGATGCTTTCATTCGGTCCCAGGGTTTTAGAAGGAGTGAAATTGATCACTGCCTCTACACTAAAAGGGCTAAGGATAATAGCCTGATAATCTTGGCACTATATGTGGATGATATGTTATTGGCTAGCAAGAATACTTATGAGCTAGATGCATTAAAGGCCAAGTTGCATGAGGCCTTTGATATGAAGGATTTGGGATTTGCAGGTCATATTCTTGGTATGCGCATCACGCATGATCAGAGTAGGAAACTCCTTTGGCTTTCACAAAAAGAGTATGTTACAAAAGTATTGCAGCGTTTCAATATGGAGGGGGGGAAGGCAGTGAGTACTCCATTGCCTCCATATGTGAAACTGAGTCATATAGATAGTCCCAAATCAGATGAGGAGAGGGCCATGATGGCCAAGGTTCCTTATGCATCAGCAGTTGGGAGTCTTATGTATGCTATGATAGCTACTAGACCAGACATTGCATTTGTAGTGGGAGTTGTTAGCCGGTATATGGCTAATCCAAGAAAGAGGCATTGGGAGGCAGTTAAGTGCATCATGAGGTACATGAAGAGTACCAAGGAGATGTGCATCTGCTTTGGTAAAGGAGACATGCGTGTACTTGGGTACACAGATTCAGACTATGCAGGGCATGTGGATAGTAGGAGATCCACTTCTGGTTATGTGTTCACCTTTGCAGGTGGTGCAATGTCGTGGATGTCTTGCACACAGAAGTGCATTGCTTTGTCTACCACAGAGGCTGAGTATGTTGCAGCCACAGAGGGTTACAAGGAGGCTATATGGCTTGATCGGCTAGTGGGAGATTTGGGGATTCATACAGGTGTACCGACATTACATAGTGATTCCATGAGTGCTATTCAACTAGCACGGAATCCGGTCTTTCATGCAAAGACCAAACACATTGAGGTCAGGTACCATTTCATCAGGGAGGTACTTGAGGACAAGCGCATAGAGCTTGTCAAGGTTCATACAGATGATAACCCTGCAGATATGCTGACGAAGAGTCTACCTAGTCAGCAGTTTGAGTATTGTCGTGTATTGATGGGCATTGGATAGTATGCTCACTGGTTGTTCTCCCTTAAAGGCACATTGTCCTTTAAGTGGGAGGTTGTGGGGGTTAAAGGTCACTGTGCCTTTACCTCGGTTATGTACAATACTCAAACACATATATAAATGAATGAAAAAGAAGATTAGGGTGGTTCTGCACCCACCAAAACTTGTGTGGCTCTCTGTTTCTCTCTCTCCTTCTTCCGTTCTTACTTCCGTTGAGAGCACTCTCACATGTTATAACTTGTTTCTAGTTGTATCCCATTTCCTCCATCACATCTATCCAAAAACATTTTGTGCTTACAAGAATAGTAACCCTTTTGATAGCCTCTTTTAAGGATTTATAGATGTATCACACATCTGCATTGTGCACCACTAAAACTGTATGCTTCCAACCAAGGTGATGATATTGTGCTTCAAGGTAGGGTGGTTGCCTTGGAAATGGCACTTTCAACCATTTCCATCTATCATTTCCAAGGCATCCACTTAGAAGTTCAAGTAAATTTTTGATTGGCAAGGGAGGTGGATGGTAGGAAACAAGATATATGTTCATGACATTGGTGGATATAGAGAATATTATTGCTAGATGGTCTATGTCAATCATATTCCACATAGATGACCTTGCACCAAATGGACCATTAGGTGCTTCATGTCCCTCTCAATGCATCCATTTGAGCTTACATTTAATAAAATTCCTATAGGTGTGTCTCATCATACACCTTCCCACCAATTTCTTCTATCCCTTATGCAACAAATCCATGTATAGTCTCAAAGGATTAGGAAATAAATATCAAGTAATCATTGTAGGAGATTGGGCATAATTAAAAATAAGGTAAATCCCATTCATGGAGATATAAGCAAGAAATCATTATTAAGTATAAAGGGAAAAAAGCACACTATATAACATGTAAATATAATGGGATATATATAAGCTTACCAACCGTAGGTGAGCAGTACATAAATATATAGAAGCAACAAAAGAGCTTATGCTGTCAACTTAGGGTCCATGAGATGACCAAGACATAGCAACGTAGAATTGGGAGCTTAAAGGCACAAGATGGTGAGGGAAAAGTTGTTTCTAACAAGTATCTTGAGCTCATGTGGTCACCATGAGCAGATTGATTAAGTGGGCCAAGAGCAGGCTGGTAGGCAGAAGCCATCGAAGCCTTGATCAATGTGAATAGTAGAAAATGTGTAGAAAATAGCCCCAGGCTAAATTGAGATTGCCAGGCATAATGTTCGAAAACCTAGAATCTGTGAAAAGTAATGTAAGGAGGTAATATGCAATAGACTATGTCTGTGGTACAATGTGCAACTCAAATGTCTTGAATGGAGAACCTCAGAAACAGAGTGGGCAAGTGTAGAGCTTGGCATTTGAAGCACGAAAAGGACGATAGACAAGGATGCAAAAGGAAGAACGTAAGGGGATAACATAGTGACAAACCATCTAAGGAAGCAAGACCGAGAATGCTACGTGTTGATGTGGAGGAACAAAGTGATGGTAACAAGGTGAAACAATTGAGAGCAAAGGAGTAAGGAGAGTCACTAGAGGCAAGGAGGAACGTTGAAGACTGTGTAAACACCAATCATGAACAATGGTAAGAAGAAAAGAATGGTGAGGCATATAGAAGGGTCTTAGAGTTGTGGAGCAAGGGAATATGTGTAAGGAGCATGCTGGCCACGAAAGGGAGAGGCACCACTAACCCAGATGGAGAAGGTGGAAAAACCGATCCATCGGTGCTAGCATACATAGCTGTGCAATCAAGGTGAACAATAAGAGGCTAAGAAGAAGTAGCCAAGAACAAGAATGCGAGTCTGAGAAACTCTCAATCGCTAAATATCACAAAGAGCCAACGTAGAGGTGGTTGAAAGAAGGGCTAGAGCCATGAGGTGAGCAAGAAAGAGTGGCAGAGGAGTGATTGCCAAAGGAAAGGAAGTGAGGAGCTTATGGGAAGAGTGTTGAGTGGCTAAATGGAGCAAGCAAAGTGGCCAAGTTGGCCATCATAAGTAGAGAGCATGCAAGAAATGCTTAGCCAAGAAATGAGTATGTAAATGGTGGTGGGCAAGCAAGACACTTGAGGTGACGTGGTCGTAGGGGGGTTTGTTCTAGGATATGATTAATATTACTTATCTAAGGCATCATGAGGTAGTACATCATGTCAATTGTAGTGTGTGTAAGAGTAGAATAGGGGGTTTGCCATCAAAAAAGAATGCTCTTAGGTATTTTAGCACTTGCCAACACTCCTCTAAAAAATAAAGTAAAGGTATATGTGACGATGATATTAAAATTAAAAAAAAGTTTAATTGAAAGTATGGTGATGGCCCTGCAAGGTGGCACTAAGGAGGTTAGGGGTAGGGGTACTTTCTTAATGTTGGTTTAGTTGGGGTTGGGAATAGTTAGGTGGGGTTATAAGGGTTTAGTTGCCTAAGGGGTAGGAAAGAGTGGCTTATATATATATATATATATATATCACAAAAAGGATGGGGGGCAGGGACCTTAAGTTAGGGGCGATAAGTTGGAGGGGTAGTGGGAAAAACTGTGGGGAAATAGTCGAAAACACTAAAGGTTGTGTGAATAAATAATCAAGAAGGGGGTAAACAATAAATATGAAGGGGGTTATATTTTATTAACATATGTATAGTGTCACATAATTAGGAAGGGGACAATCAACCTAAAGTACTTTCTATAAGGTATCATTGAACAAGATTAGGGGGGGGTTTAAAAAGGAAAAAATTAAATGTATCGGAAAAAATGATAATTTAAAACTTAAATTTTGCCAAAATAGAAACATAGAAAAGGGGGGGTTTCAATGTACATCATTCTAATTTAAAGAAATAATAGTTAAATGAAAATAATAGTTTGTTTGGAAAACAAGGTGTATGTAAAAAAGTGTGTGCATGTGTGTGTGTGTGTTTAAAATATAAAACCTTTTAATAACACGGCACATGAAGCTCAAATAAGGGTGGATAAAAAATTATTTATTATATTGGTGTTCATAAAAAAAAAGTTGGTACAAAAGTGTCAAATCTGTCAGGTAGTCCAAGCTCTGACATCCTACCCCTTAGGCAAGGAATGAAGTATGTAAGAGTTTATTTGGCAAGGAATGCCAATAATGTTTAAGAAAAAGCCGGTGAAGTCCTGACAAGCATCTAATTTACTAAAGAGGAGAATCTGCATACCTACCACCATCCAACAAGAAAACATGACAAGAACCAGTTTAACCTTAGTTGGGAAGACAGGTGTCATAAACCCTCCTCCCTTAATATCAGGGTCACAATAAAATAGAAGCTTAAGCAAGAACTTCATTAGTTTGAAGTAACATTATGAAAGTAAACTGATGCTATTTGAGAGAGTGAAATTAAATTAAAGGAAGGAAAAAACACCGGCGGGGACAAGGAGGGTTTATAAGTGCATGAGTGAGCATTTAGTAACACGAAGAAAAAGATCATAAAGTCATTGTGCCTAGCAACTTGTGAGGTAATTTCATGAAGGGAAATGAAATTGTAAGAACAAAGAAGACAATTATTGTGGTTAAATCAAAAAACAGGGGGAAGGGAGGATAGTGCATAAAGTGGTAAAGTGTGGGAAAAATTAGTGATAAAAAGAGGGGGCTTTTTAAAAGGATGTTTACAAAGGGAGATTGCAAGGGGATTTCTAACAGAAAAAGAGCCTTTAAGAAACTAATAAGAAAAAAAAAAAGAGAAGAAAGAAAAAGGGGGGAGCGGAGAGAAGAGGGGATTTTTACAAATAAAAAGCTAAGGGGTGGATTGAAGAAATAAAGAAAAGGGAAATATAAGAGGAAAAAATACAATGGGATTTTAGCGGGGGGAGAAAGAATTTAGAGGGAATGTAGAGAGGGGAAGGATAGCAAGAAAAAGGTGGGAGTATATATAATTAGAGAGGGGGTTGGGGATAGAAATATATATATATATTTAGAGGGGGGAGGAGGGGGGGATTATATATAAATGGAGAAGGGGGGGGGAAAAGAAAGGGAGCAGGGGAAGAAACAATTGTAAAGGAGGGAACATACGATTTTTTTTTAATAATTAGGGGGGGCGTTGGGAAGAGTATATAAATAATTAGAGGGGGGTTTCTTAAATTAAAGAGGATAAAAAATTAGAGGGGCAGGGATGAGGAGTACATATAAATAGAGAAGGGTTCAAGGGGGCAGGGTTTAAGGACTAAGGATAATAAATACATAGAGAGGGGGTGGTTTTTAAGAGAAGATAAATGAAGGAGGTGAGACCTGTGAGTCCACCGTGTGGCTCGAAAGCAGAGAGGCAGGAAGGCTTGGATGCTGGTGGTAGAGTTACACCAAACAGACTTCTCGCACATGGTGGCCCAAAGCACGAGTAGAGGTCAAAGTATCAAGCACTACCAGCGATGATGAAGGGGGAGAAGTGGAGTGATCACCCAGGCTGGGGCAATCGGCAAGCCATCAAGACATGGCGTAGTCATAGATGTGACCATGAGGGCAGTGCACAGTGATGACTGAGGGCGGGGTAGTGCAGTAGCTCGGCAATAGAGGCTAGAGCTAATGCTAGGAGGTTTGTGAGGTGTGTGGGGGAGTATGTAGAGCAGAGGGGTTTTTTAAATAGCTCATTAGTGGGAGTAGTCGGGGTGCTAATGGAAGCTAGAGGGCGTAGAAATTGAGGATTTTAGTAGTTAGGGGAGGCGGTTAGTCAGGGGAAGCAGTCAATCAAGTCATGAGCACTAAGCATCATTTTTTAGGGGAAGGCATTGTCATTAATGTATACGCAGAGAATCAAGGTCGCAGGAGGAGATAGTAGTGAGTTGTAGGTGAGTCAGAGGGTGGGGAAGCTAGCACGTGGCATGGAAGAAAGCGGGGGGAGGGGGGAATAGATTAGTTTAACTATGGAAAAAGTTGAGAGTAAAAAATTAATAGTGGTATTTAAAAAATGGTTGGGAGAATGTAAGGGGAAATTTTAATGATGGAATAGTAGTATAAAATTTAAATTGTTTTCATAGTGGTTTAAAAAAGTGAATAAAAATTTAAGTAGAGTTAATAAGATAAGAAAATTAGAAAATTAGAAAATAAGAAATAAGAAAAGGTATATATTGTTGAGATATGGTGCCATGAGCACATAGATTAAAGGCTAAGGTATGGTATAGGAAAGAATTAAAGTAGCCACCCTAGGATGTGGACTTTCTTCCCTATCCCCACTCCAACCAAGGACACAGGAGATCTCTACATTGTCCTTAATACTAGGTGGAAACTACAAGACTCTAGAGGCAAATGGAAATTCAGATTCTACTCCATTTGGTCAAGCTCAATCCTTGAAAAACTGTTTGCCTTACTTTGGCTAATAATGCATAAAGCTGTGTGTACTAATAATAGAGGCAAATGGAAATTCAGATTCTACTCCATTTGGTCAAGCTCAATCCTTGAAAAACTGTTTGCCTTACTTTGGCTAATAATGCATAAAGCTGTGTGTACTAATAATAGAGGATTGAGAATTGGAAAGGGAAATGGCAAATGCATGAGGTGCCCTTCTATAAATGAAGATATTTTCCACCTCTTTGTTGTTTGTCCTGTTGTTAGAAAGGTGTGGAAAATAGTACAATTGAAAACAGGGGAGCTAATAAATTGGAAGGCCAAACCTACTAGGAGACTCTACAAGGACAAAACAAGAGTTATGGACACCTATTAGAGCACATGCACTATGGTATATTTGGATAACTAGAAACAATTTCCAGTTTAATAAAATAGTGTTGCATGCTGACTTGATTTTTCTCAATTGGCTGCACAGGACCAACGGAAAATTATAGAAATGATAAAATAGTTCAAAGCTCATGCTGCCCTCTTTAATGCTGACCTGCAAGACCATGTTCAAAGCTGTTTTGGGATGGACAACACCACACCTTTTGAAATCCCCCCTGAGTTTACTGGTTTTCTTAAACAAGCCCACTCCAACTATAAAGAAAGGGCCAATGTCACCCAGTGAAGCCTAGGCTACTACCACAGATGACTATGACAATTCTAGTGATTGATTTAGAGAGCTTCAACTACTCTGACTACTTTAATTATGATGATACAGATGATTCATATGTACCTCTCTTCTAATTCTATTGCTACTATGACAAAGTTAGAAGTCCTCAAGCTCAGGAGTGTCTGTCAGAAATGTTTTGTTAAAGAAACTTCTCCCCATGGGGGCTGGCTATTCTATGCTAAAGAACATGTACTGTGAACATTTATGATGATGTTATAATATAATACAAAGTTTTTTTCTACCCAAAAAAAATAAAAAATTAAATGGAAGATTTAGCTTATTGAAGGTTACAAAGGAAAATACTTTCCAAAATTTAAATCTAAGCACGTTATCCAATATTTTGGCCAGTTTACTATCACTTTCCATTTTTTCTACCATCATCTTGAAAAGTATAAGAAAGATAGGCTAGAGTGTATATCACATCTATTTGTCCCTCAAAAAATGTCAAATGGAGAAAATTGAAGAGAAGCCTTGAGACTTGTCTTCACTATTATGACATTGAATAAGCTAGCACTTACAACCTTCAAATCTGCACCATTGTCTCCACCAATTTTTTGGACGACTCTAGGACTCTATCCTCCAACACTCTTTCCAACACCAACACTAGAAGAATCACAACCATCCTTCACACCAACACTAGCACAATCTTGAGCACTTCAAATAGCTTCATTATCAACAACAGCATCTTTTGCAGCACAAACAAGAGAAAAATCTAACAATGTAATAGATCCTATAGAATGAATACCAAAACATGAACCACCAATCTCAAGACTACCAAAAGTAGAAGAAACTACAATAGCCAACTTTCATTCAGTGCAAAAGAAACTTCTTCTTTCTCCAATACAACATCCGAATGCAACACCTACAACAAAACACACAATCAAAAAATACTTACAAATTTGGCACTGTCACACAATCAAAAAACACTTATAAGAGTTGTTGAATTCCCCACCATCACATAATCTCCACCAACACCATCAACTCTGCATGCATAATACCCAATATTCTCCTTGAAGACATCACTATACTCTCTCAAATTCCCACAAGCATCATAAGGATTAGAAATCACATCAAATACAGCTTGAATCTGACAATCTCCCATCCAGTCATATTGTTTAAAAGCCTCAACACTCTTATGCCCTATAACCAAACAAGAAACATCAATAGGCACATTACACAACATCATCTTGCTAATAGCCATGCTCCTCAAATCCCAATTAGAAACATTAGAAACTTCCAATCTGCAAGTTTGCATCATGTCACAGACAAGCAGTCCCAAAGTCTTCCTTTCCACACGATTATGGTTGTACCAAACTTGCACCAAATACTACCACTAAATATCTATAATAATGCTTTGTTACAACAAAATTCAGAAAAATACTTTGACTAAATACAAAAAGCACACCAATCCTACAAAAAGCACACCAATCCTACCATTCCAAGAGGATTAGAGATAGGCTGAAGAAAAACAAACTTCAAATTCACACCCCCCTCCTCGATGGGAGGCAAATGCTTTTCATACTGAGAATATGTCACCACCATATCTGATTCACATACATGAACATGATGCCTTAAATCCTCCTCCTTGTAATGCTCAAGGTCCACCTTGTAATTGTTGGATAGTTTCTCACTATCCTTGCAACAGCAAAAAAATCATTACAAAACACCTAACAGACAAAAAATGAATACGAAATAGCCTCGAAAGCAAATACATACTCTAGAAAATCCCCCAAAGAATCTCGACCAAGAATGAAATCATTTTTGTCTAGCATATATTGCTCATTCTTGCCACGAACATAGAATCTACTTAG
Organism: Dipteris shenzhenensis; assembly: GCF_047967505.1. NCBI lineage: Eukaryota > Viridiplantae > Streptophyta > Polypodiopsida > Gleicheniales > Dipteridaceae > Dipteris > Dipteris shenzhenensis. The sequence goes on from NC_141612.1 coordinate 53,116,496, forward strand.
ACAATAAAGGCAAAACGCCTCTGCAGCCCTTGAGAAGAAGTTATGCTAAAATCCATATTTGATAGAATCTTCCTCTCTTACTTAAGACCAATCACAGAGCACTTGCTACATCCCCTCGAGCATCCCAACTTCATCGAATGAGTCATAGCAATGACAAGAGCCTTTTGATTGGAGCTAAAAATAGGATTAACACAAATATTGAATGGGACCTTAGACACTTTGGAAGCCCTTCAGAAGTAGCAACCGAACCTCTTGTTCCTTACAAAGAATACAATGATACAGATTCATAAGACTCTCCATATGAAATAGCTTGCCATTAAGCTTCAACACTTGAAGAAAGAAGGCCTACAACATGCTATTCAAGTCCCTCAAATCGAGTTTTTTAGTAAGAACACTGCAATCCATGCCCTTACTCCGCCTTCACTCATCAAACCTCTTCCTAGCCCATGCATCTTTCACCATACTCCAATTCTCACCTCCCCTAGACAACTTAGCAACAATATTGGGATCAATCTCCATAAATGATGTACCAGCACTAGGAACAAAACCACGTTGAGAACTCGCACATGCAACAATAGATTCTGTGCCACAAGTGTTTGCACCATCTCCTACATACTCCCCCTCCATAGCACTATTACCTCACAAAGAATCCTCACGTAAGCTCTCACCTAAAGTGCATGGTCTGAACAATGGCATTTTCACCATAAGAACGAACCTACAACTAACAACACCAATAATCTAGACCACAGCACACAAGAACAAAACTATAGTGCAACACAACACAACTAATAGAGAGCTAGAGGAGAAGTGATGTAGAGGTTGATGGAACCCTCGATGTAGCATCAATGGAGTACCAATGCCAAACCTTGATGCATAACATTGAAATAACCACACCAAACATGCATGCAAACAACATCACCACACAACACCTACCCCACTCACCCAACCACCTACCACTTAACTACAGTTAAACCTCCCTTACCTCCCAATGGCCCTCCATGTGGGGGAATGGATTGAAGGAGGTCATTCTGAGCAAGAAACTAGATAGGAATTTGTAGAGTGGATAGGAAATTGTTTGGTGATCAATGTAGGAAGAGCTTTGGAGGTCGTCATCTAGGCAAGAGCGCGACCACGACTCACGAGGTCCAAATTTATGGAAAGCTGCATGCTTTTCCTTGATTTTTTTGGGAAGGTAGATTTGATTGGCATGTGTTTGTTGTGCTATATGATTGTAACACAGCTGCATTTTTTTGCCTCATATGATTGCAACACGGTTGAGTTCACCAAAATATTCAATGCTCTTGCTTGATTCCATTGCACAAAGATAATATTCCCATGGTGACGTTCTTCCAAAATCGTAGAGTCCTTGTGTGTTCTCCGCTTGGTCCAAGGTGCGTGGCTAGTACTCATGGGCTTTTTATTCACAAGAAAGAGTATTGTGGATATCAATTCATAGCAACATCAACAATTGGCTTCAACACAGCACTACTGGCTTCAACACAGCACTTGCACTCTCGATAAGCATAAGTCAGAACACATGAACAGTGAGACGAATGCCCAAACGCCTTGCTGCTTTTAATCTCCCTTTGTCTCCACTTCATCTCTCCTCCCCTGATCCCTGCCTTGATTGGAAGCTGTGTGTTCTACCTTCCACGCCATTTTGAAGCTCTTCTCATAAAATTCCACCCTTAGCTCTCTCTCATGCCCCTTTTCTCACATGGACTTCGCCATACCGAGCTCCATGGAAAGCAAAATGGCTTGATGCCCATTCATTCGGGCTTGCAAAGATTAAGTGTAGTGGTAGTGGCAGCTCCTCACCCATAAAGCAAAGACAAGATCTTTGATGCTAAGGCTAAAAAATGTTCTAATTTACTGATATGTGGTAGTCTGACTTGGGAGTCAGAATTTTAAATAAACTAGTGTTGTACTTGTGCGTTGCATGAGCATTAAAGGCTCACCACATCTCTCTTCTTGAACCTCCAATCTCTCTCTTTCCTTTCTCTAAACCACCAATCTCTCCCTAAACCACCATCCTGATAAACTTCTCCTCAATATATACTAGTGTTGTACCTGTGCTTTGTACAAGCATTAAATGCTCACCACATCTCTCTTCCTGAACCTCCAATCTCTACCCGAACCACCATCCTCTTGCCATGTCACCAACTTTGGTAGAATTCTCCTTAATAAATATAGAGAAAGAGATAAACAAAATCAATTTTGTAGTTTGAGCAAAGAGAGATTCAAACCACACCTACATTCGGATGTAGCAACTACGAGAGCTTGATCAACGTATCCGTCTGGCTGCTCTTAGCTTATATTGCACAGATGATCCAATTGTCAGACCTCTCTGGCTAGTTCGATGGGTTGACACACACATTTGGGCTCTAGACCTGATTCATTTATGGTTCTATTTATTCATTTTGTATCATCTACAATGGCTCACATGTATCTAATAGGTTCTCAACCCCCCTGGCGGCGGTTAGTCCTAAAATGATGTATGTCCCCCAGAAGCTCCCCTTTGACTTCTCTCAGGGCTTGTAGGATTCTCAGATTTTGCAACCTAGTCCCTTGGGTGTGCCAAAGTGTTAACCATTCTGGCCCACTCGGGTCCGTTGGGATGACATTAGGTCTAATAGGAAGGGTACATAGGATACCCTCACATTCAAATGGCATCTCCACATTTTTTAGTAGTATTTTGGGGAGGCATCTTAACATTTATGAGGGCAGCCCACTTGGAAGGAGAGGCATTGGAGTCCTCCTATTCCTTGAATGTTCCACCTTTGTGGATGGGGGATGGATTTATTGATGAGTTGTATGTTTTTGGGAGTATGAGATCCTCTAGGAATACATTAGTTTCCTCTCTCTCTCACATTTCAATAAGTTTTGTGAATGTTTCCCTCTTTCTCACAATTTTTGAAACTTCTTGTAAACATGTTTTGGTTTCTTTTGGCTAGCTTGGACATAGCTCCAGCAAGCATTTGGCTCACCGATGTAGAATTACAACCCATGATGGAGAGGTCTAGGAGGTCGATGCTCCAAAAACTTGGCATGGAGCGGACAAGGCCTTGAGCGCGGAAGGAGAGAGAGGAATGGAAATAGAAGAGGGGGAGGAGAGCAGGAGATGGTGAAGAGAAGGGATAAAGAGGCAACAACACGCAGACTGAGCGAGGGGGTTGTGAGCATAGCGAGAGGCAGGAGAGCGAGGGGGTTGAGGGTAGGGATAGAGGGGAGACCAAGGGTTGAGAGGAGGGAAGGGGAAAGAGCAAGAGATGGGGAGGGATAGAGTAGGGCAAGGAGAGGCCAATAACATTCGATTAATTTCTTCTAACTTAGGACGATAACTTCATTCATGTGCCCTTAGATCATTAATCGTGCTTTGTTGTGGCACGGGTTATTGGAGGATGAAAAAATGCTTGCTGCATGCACCCATCGTAAACGACGTATCTAATGCCCATAATTCCAATAGCCCTCTAAAAAGCCTTGGCAACCTAGTGCTAAAAGTCTCAGTTCTTAAAAATATGCAATCTAGCTTTGTGAGAAGATAACACTTCTAGATTTGAGCCACGTTGCTTGCAAATCCCCAATCTTTGTTTCTTGATCGATCCCCTGCTTCCATAGCTCTCCATTGAGTCTCTTAGGACTCTTTTTGGATTCTAATCATAGCTGCTCCCATTGTTTTTCCTTACCATTGAAGAAGCATCCCCTTATCTCCTCCTCCATACCCTTTGCAGTTAAATCGTAGTCACCTGAGCACGAATGATCAGATGGTCCTACTATGTCAAATGCCCTTCCTCGTTATAAAGAGAGTAGGGGACTCGAGGCATGCTCAACATTAGAGGAGAGGGTCATCATCTACCAAACACATTTGATCAATTCTAGCTACTAAAAGATCTAGCCCATGCAATCTCCTATATACTTTCAAAGCTTCTCACTTTCCATCATCTTAGCAGCCGTTAAACCTCCACCTTCCACCACCTACCTTGAATATTTGCTTGCTTGTCCTCCCTCCCCCCTCTTGGTTGTGCTCTCATGGCCTCCCTTGCCCGCATCACGAAGCTCCCTACCTTCCTCCAATCAGTCAACCTCACCTACGTCAAGCTTGGCTATTGTCATCCATTCCTTCTACCTCATCTTTGGCTCCTCCTCCTCTTCATCGTTCTCAAGGTCTTTCAACAATTAGAGTTCAACGTTGTCTCATCATTATGGCCTTTCTTTGCTATCCTTATCTTGTGGCTACCATCTACTTCCTTAGACAACCCTTGTCAGCTTACCTTGTCGATTTAGCTTGCGCCTGAGAGGATGAGATGTGGAAATACCCCACTGCGGCCTTCTTGAGATTCTCTAAGGTGAAGGCGCTTTCAATAACTTGAGCCATGATTTCCAATGCTGTATTTGTGAGATTCTGGGTTGAGCACTTGTAGTATGTCCACATTCTATAGGCATTTACAAAGAAATCTAGCAAAACAAGGTCAATGTATTTAATCATTCATAAAGACTACCCAAAAAAATGAAAACAAAAAGGAATCCACCGGAATTGGTGTGGAGGAAGACTAGGAGATAAAGGGGAGAGAGGGAGAGAGAGAGAGAGAGAGAGAGAGAGAGAGAGAGAGAGAGAGAGAGAGAGAGAGAGAAGGGGGGGGGGGGGAGGGGAGGGTGTGGGGGGGGGGGGGGAGGGAGAAAAGGTGGAGATGGTGTGTAGGAAGACTTGAGGGGAGAGAGAGAGAGAGAGAGAGAGAGAGAGAGAGAGAGAGAGAGAGAGCTTTAAAGTATGCATTCAAGTCCAATGAAGAAGAGAAGCCACATATCAACATATTGTCCAATAGGGAAAATGCACTTCCAAAAATTCTAAAAATGCCTAGTTTTTACTTTGCCCAAATTGCATCATTGCTAAGGCTACCCTGAGGGGGCAGGCCAAAAAAATGTTATTTCATACAGAAAGGGAAGCAAGCATTGATCAGTCTGATACTTCACATTGGGAGCTGCAACTTGTGGTTTTAATCAACCAAATCGGTTCTTGTGAGCAAAAATCAAGCTGTCTTGAGATTGTTAGGAGATGTGGAGAGATTCTTGTTGCTCTTTCTTGGCAACCCCAACTCCTTTCCTTGATGCTCAAATCCCGTCATCCCACTGCCTTGGCCTCAAGTTGTTTTTAGTTGGCTCAATTGTTCTCCAATTGTACAGAATCAACCCTCCCCCATACTGGCAACCCCATCTTGTCATCTCACTAAAAACTCTGAGCTTTTCAAGGTAGTGTCTCCATTGTTTGTGATAATCCATTGCGACTCCATCGATGTTGGCCCTTGTTGGGGTCCATGGCGACAAACTTCTCTCATCCCGAGTCCAGGCAACAAACGTCTCTCGTCCCAAGTCCCAACTCAACCTAGGAGTGATGTTCATTAGCAGCCTAGGATCCAAAAGAGCCTTTCTTGATGATCGCTCTTTCTAGTATCCTTGCAACCACTTCCACCGACAATGGCATCATTCTGCACAAAAGAAAGTAGACTTGCAAGAGGCTACTCTGGATGGATCTCGCAGACCCTTATAAGCATTTTGTAAATCGCTCATGAGATAGAGTGAGGAGAGAGTTCACAGAGTTGCTCAACCTCCGAAATTTTTGATTTTCTATATGATGAACTTCTCTTGCCGCTCGATCTACATGTCAATGATGTAGGCATTGGAGGCTTTCGATGCGAAGAAGCATGGAATGGATACCACTCATCCATTCACCTCTTCTGCAAGGCAAGTGTTCTTCGTGTAGCAACTGAAACATCAATAGTTGCGAATGAGGGTGGGAATGCTAAACATCTGCATCGCTTCCAATTTTGAATGTATGGAATTGTGGACATGTGACATGCGCTTCGCCTTCAAGCTGCCACTTGTCTGCTCTTTTTTTCATTGTCCATGGTTAATAGGTTAAAGATGCGAATTGCAATAGCCTCCTACTTTCACGAATTGCAACTATCTTTCATGTTGTAGTCTTACTTTTGATGCGAAGAAGCATGGAATGGATACCACTCATCCATTCACCTCTTGTGCAAGGCAAGTGTTCTTCGTGCAGCAACAGTTGAAACATCAACAGTTTTGTGAATGAGGGTGGGAATGCTAAACATTTGCATCGCTTCCAATTTTGAACATAGAATGCAAGAGCTGTGGAATTCTAGACACGTGACATGCTCTTTGCCTCCGAGCTGTCTGCTTTTTTTTTCATTTTCCATGGTTAATAGGTTAAAGATGCGAATTGCAATAGCCTCCTACTTTCATGGATTGCAACTATCTTTCATGTTGTAGTCTTAGTTTTGATCTATGCCTGCGATTCCCATTTGATTCCAATTGCAATCGCCTTGCACTGTGTCTTAGGAGAAATCTGCCCTGCCTTTCATTTTTATGTCATCCACACCTTGTAATCGCTTTCGGCTTAAGGACCATCGCTCTTGATTTCCATCTATTGCAAATGCAATTGCCTTGCACTCGTGCCCTGACAATCATCACTCTCCTTGATGATCAACAGCTCTCCTTATGGCCAACTACCACACACACCTTTTAGACTTTGTAGGTATCAATCAATTCGATATGCCTTTTATTTCATGATGCAGTCATCAACGCCTTGCACTCTTTCTCAATTCGCCCTCTATTACAAATGCCCACACTCCTTTAAGCCTTGCATTCTATAGGCATCAGTGCTTTTTAGTTCGATCTGGCTTTGAATTCATGCTGTATGCATCAACGCCTATAGTTGCACATTTCGATCAATGCCTTTATATTCAATAAATGGAATTGCAATTGCCCTGCACTCAATTGCTATCTCAGTCTGCCCTTCATTGCGAACCCTCGGTACTATTTTTGAAGCCATCTATGAGCTTAAAAATGGCGATTCAAATCATTCTAAAATAGTTTAGGGAAGCCCGCAATTCAACTCAATTCAAAGCACTTGAAGATTGGAAGCAGTTTTGGCAGCTCAGAAATCCTCCCCATCAACAAATTTCCCAAACCTCAATAACAAATTCTTAATTGCATGCTAGCTATTGACTTCTACTATAGCATCATAACTCCAAATAATTAGAAGTTTAAACATTAATGAGCTTACTTACATTAACATTAATCGAACTTTACCAAATTAGACATTAATCGAACTTAGTCACATTACCATTAACTCTATTAATTCAAAGACTAGCCAACTTTATAGGCAAGAAACACCAAAGACCAACTTATACTCACATTACCATTAACTCATTAATTCAAAGACTCCTAAACTTTTAGCCAACTTTATTTGTAAGAAACGCCAAAGACCTCACAAACCATCTTCTTGGAATGTCTCTATAGATAGTTCTTGCCAGATTGTCACAACAATCGGCACTTGAACCAAAATCCTTTCTATGATGGATCCCCACCTCTTTGGCCACGTTCGTTTGCTTCATCTACTGAGACTGGCTTGATAGCTCGTAATTCCACCATTGAGCTTCCTATAGTTCTTTGACCTTTGTCTTCCAAATAACAATATGTAGACTAAACTCAGCCTCACACACCCAATCTAACTCAAATGCATCTCCATGGACTATGCAAATGTTGTGTAGCATAAGGCAAGTTGCCATGACATAGTGAAGGCCCATATCACATGTCTTAAGTAACAGTCCAAATCTAGCCCTTAGCATTCCAAATGCTCGCTCAATTGGCATGCGAGTACTTGATTGTATGAAGTTCCAATGGTACTTCACCTTCTTACTTCCCTTGAATGGCACTAACATGTATGGGCGAGAGGAACAAGCACAATCCCCCCACGAGGCAATAATTTCAAAGCTCTCTCTCACATGTATGACCAATTTCACTTCTTGAGAAGTTCACTGAGTCATGAATTGAGCCTGCACATCCCACATCATAGTTCTAAATTAAGCAATTTGCTAAGACAGTTGACTACAAAAGAATAGAGTGGAATCCCTTGCGATTGAAGTAGTCCACATGGTTTACCTTTGGTGTAATGATTGGTATATGCGAACCATAAATGGCACCAATTACAAAAGCTATGCCTCGAAAAGCCTCAAACTCTTTTGCCAGTGTCACTTGACAAGATTCAGTAGGCCATCGGATGTAGAAACCTCTTAGTCCTGACTCTTTGGTTGCCTTATTGGAACTCCAAAACAATACCACAAGCTGTACTCGTGGCACATCCATACATATCCACAAGGACCTCCAACGACATGCCAGATCAAAGCCCATGCAAGGAAAGGTTAACTCGATTCTCCAGGCTCATTGCTCCATGATGGTTCAATGTAGTATTTGGTCAAATATGTGGAGCGAGCCTTTCACATATCTAATGAAATGTCTCTTTCCTCACTTGTAGATGCCTCTTAAACATTTGTGCTGAATTTGAGCCTAGCAATAATGCTCTAGAAAATGTTGTGGTTGAGGGAAAGCCCAACAAAGACGTTTACCATGCCCCCTTTGATGATTAATTGTCTTCCGGCACTTTAGTGACTAACCAATCCATTGAATCACATCTATAAAAATGGCCTCGTCTTGTGGTCATAACTTGTCTCCATCAATTCGGCCATCATAACATAGCACATCCATGCACAATGCAGGGCAAGTTCCCTAGATATGGCCATGTTAATCTGCATGGAGCAAGCAACATTGATCTTCAAAATAATATAAAAATAACATCAAATTATGACATTACCTTTATAATTATTCATCAAACCTAGTTTATTGATATGGTGGAATGCAGCAATCATGCAATCATTGAACACAACCAAGAAGGGAATGAACCATCCCAAATGCAAAATCAACATCAATGTAGAGGCAATAGAACGATCCTTAAATGATGACAAGAGTGTGATGAAGATGAAGAAGTCCACCATATTGCTATGCATGCTTGGCATGCTCAAGAAATGCTGCCATGCTAGAATGCATGACCTTAAAAATATATAGCCTTCTTGCCTCCAATGCCTCACATTAGGCTAAGGAATCCTTGAGGGCATCTAGCAGTGCAAAACTAGTTTCTGCCAAATTGCCCCAAGGATTCGTCTAAGTTGCGATTGCCTCATCCCCCATGTGTGCTAGATGCTGGGTGACTTGAAAATGTGGGATGCTCCTTTTTGCCATTGCCGCTTAGTAGTGTCTCTCCATCTGGCACCACTGAATCTACCATGGAAGAAGCATGGCTCAAGCACACTACATCGGCTATGTCATACATATACTCATCCACGACATTATACCATTTACATGCATGTTTTCTATTGTTGACAAAAATTGAATTGCGTGCCTTATCTTGGTTAGTATATTGTTCCCCTCTTCTTTAAGCAAGCCTCATATATACCACCCCTTATGTGCACTAGTTCTTTCCAGATGCTAGACCCTTTGCCCTCCTTTTCCGTTGTGTCCTCGTCTAAGTCCAACTTTGAGACCCTCTTTTTTATGGGTTTGGGTTTCTTTTGCACTTTTGGGCCATTGCCTTCGACATCCAACACATTGTCCATGGGTAGAGCTTTCCTCGAGGCCTTGCTCCCTTTGGAGGGTTGAGACACTACCGATTCAACCCCCAGATCACCATTAAGGCTCTTTGGAACAACATAGCACGGACTTGGAGGCTTTTGTCCACCAACTAGCATAGGTGGATGGAACATCATAGAGGACCCTGGGGATGGAGTAGTCAACATCGCATTGAAGTTGTTTGCAGGTATTGTCCAGGGTAGGTCAGCATGGGATAGAGTGTTGGGAGTAAGTTGGTGAAAACTGGAAATCCTCATCATTTTGAGCGTCTTGATATTGGGACTGGTTTACATCCATGTTATAAGTGTTGAACCTACATAAAGGAAACATATTTTAATTACAAACATATACATGACATAATCAAGCATAACATGTTTGCATCACATTACTTAATCGCAAACATAACACTCTTTTAGTGGAAACATAACGTTGAACTTAAGGTTGTTTAATTATAGACATGAACATAACATTGTTTCTTTGCAAATGACATTGAAACATAACATAGTTTTATCACAAACATAACATTAAAAACATATCAATCTTTCATTACGAATACAACAGTGTTGAATTACAAACACAAGATTCAAACATACAAGAAACCAAGCGTATAAGCAGTTGGATGCATTCTGTTTAATTTGCATACAAATACAATCGAAGTCTGCAACCCTATGGTTAATGCGCATATCATAACGTTGCCTAATTTGCTTTGACATGCAAACGAAGTTTGCATTGAAATCTTAACAATTGAAATCCAAAAACTAATATGTCATTTTAATTTGCATCCAAATAAACTTGAAGTCTGCAAGCTTTGTTTAATCTACGTTACACAGCATTGTTAAATTTGCATTGCAATGCAGACTGCGTCTGCATTCAATCTCAAACGATTGAATTTCAAACGCCTTTCACATTGTATTGAAATCTAAACGATTGAACTCTACAAGGCACATACTTTATAAATATACACATATTGGTTTTCTATTGAAGAGACTCATAATCCAATTAGTTTTCATAGTTTGTGAACCAGTCCACGACGCCCACACATAGGCGTTCTTACGAAGAAGTCTAATCTCGAGAATATCATCCTTGTGAGTGGTTGGTGAGAGCGTGTAGTGCGGAGTAGGTTGGCCGTGACGTGGCTATCCACCTTGGCTTGGGCTCGAGAAGGTCTCCGGGTGGTGGAGAACTCCACCCGTTTGGTGTCATTGGGCATTCACCATTCATCTTCTTGGCGGGTGAACCCACCCTAGCATGCTCCGAACTCAACCCAAGAAGAAGCTTTCACAAATGCAAAGTTGATGATCTCAGCCCAAGAAGAAGCTTTCACAAATAAGTTGATGTGGCCGTTGTAGGATGTGTGTTCCAGGCTCCATGGCACTAACAGATCTTTCTTCACAAACTCTCCGCTCACGTTTCTCTTCAGAGGCTGGCATGCAGATTCAGAGCACCGGGCATGCTAAAGGCGGAGGAATAATCCTCAAGCCCACACTGGAAATGGCTCCTCGGCCGGGGAGTAGGGGAGAGAATGGGCCGATACTCCGCGACGACGCCGGTTTCCCGATCCTCACCCCGGTGGTAGAGGGCTCTGCCACAGGTACCTCGAAAAGTTTGAGTTCAGGTACTGCAGGACAGACCTCAAATTTCAGTCTCAAGAACCGACACGCTTGTGGCAATTGGTTTTATCGTGGTCATGCTTCGCAGGTAGGTTGATGATAGAACGCCTTTGGCAAAGTTATTTCAGGGAGCCCTCCCATTGGTGGGACAATCGAAAGAGCAAAGTAAGTGGATTTGCACAGGTAAAGCTGTAAAAGTACTGGGTCACGTTGGCTAGTCTGACGATTGGGTTGTGAGAGTTTTAGCAGGCAAACTCAAGGGTTCCAGATTTCATGCATAAAACTACCAAGGAGTCGCTATGGATAGATGGCTGGTACAATCCAGGCTGGATTAAAGACACGCTCAAGAAAATGGAGTCCGGAAGCAAGGGAAAGCACGGGACCCAAGCATCAGCTAGTGAGGCCGCGCCAAGCTTTGAGGGCAACTGTCTCGTGGACAGTGTCAGCAATTGCAAGGCCAGCGTTAGGTCTGGAGTACATAAAGCACAAGAGCTGCGAGAGAATATTGGCTGGGAGGAGCTGAGCTTAGAGGAGGCACTCACTGTTTTGGAACGGATGCCCCAGCAGCCTTCATTTGAGAACATTATGTGCACCTTGCAGAAGTGCAAAAAAGAGAAAAATCTGGCGTATGTTAAGCGCTTGCATACCTACATGTGCAAACGTGGGCTGGAAGCTCATAAATCTTTCGGGAACTACCTTGTCCCAATGTTGGTGGAATGTGGAAGCATGTGCGACGCTCTGCAAGTTTTTAGAAGTTTGGTCGATCCCAACGAGTATTCTTGGACTTCTCTCATCACAGGGCACGTTGATTGTGGGGAACCACATCAAGCTCTCGAGATGTACCTGATAATGCAAGAGCATGGTACACATCCTAGCAAGTATACCTTTGTGGCCCTACTGAAGGCTTGTGCTAGGCTGAAAGCTGTGGACAGAGGCCAGGATATACATGCTGAGATTGGAAGAAAGGGGTTGGAAAGGGATCCTTTTCTTGGCAACACGTTGGTCTGTATGTATGCCAAATGTGCTGCCCTTGCAGAAGCAAGGGAAGTGTTCGACAAGCTTCCAGTTCGAGATGTTGTCTCATGGACTGCACTAATTGCAGGATATTCGGAACATGGGCTTGGTGAGGAAGCGCTGATCTGTTTCGAACAGATGCAACTGGAGGGTGTGTCTCCGAATGCAGTCACTTTTGTTTGCAGCTTGAAGGCTTGTGGCAGCTTGGTAGCCATAACCAAGAGCCACGAAATATATGCTGAGATTGCCAGAAAAGGGTTGGAAAGAGATCCTTTTCTGGGCAGCACTTTAGTCGACATGTATGCCAAATGTGGCTGGCTTTCAAAAGCACGGGAAGTTTTGGACAAGCTTCCAGTTCGAGATGTAGTCACTTGGAATGCTCTAATCACAGGGTATGCCCAACATGAGCTTGGTGAGGAAGCCCTGAACTGTTTCAAACAGATGCAACAGGAGGGTGTCCCTCCAAATGCCATTACCTTTGTCTGCATCTTGAAATCTTGTGGCAACGTAGGAGCCATAGACAAGGGTCATGAAATACATGCAGCGATATCTAGAAAGGGATTCGAAAGAGATCCTTGTGTTGGCAACACCTTGGTTGGTATGTATGCCAATTGTGGCTCGCTTGCAAAAGCAAGGGAAGTGTTTGACAAACTTCCAATTCAAGATGTAGTTTCATGGACTGCACTAATCGCAGGGTATGCTGAACACGGGCTTGGTGAGGATGCACTGGACTGTTTTGAACAGATGCAACTGGAGGGTGTCCCTCCGGATGCTGTCACGCTTGTTTGCAGCTTGAAAGCATGTGGCAGCATAGGAGCCATAGACAAGGGCTCTGAGATACACTTGGAGATTACTAGAAAGGGGTTGGAAAGAGATCCTGTTGTTGGCAGCTCCTTAGTTGATATGTATGCCAAATGTGGCGTGCTTGCAAAAGCACGGGAAGCATTCAACAAGCTTCCAGTTCGCGATGTCATCTCATGGACTGCACTGATTGCTGGATATGCCCAACAGGGCCTTTGTGAGGAAGCACTGACCTGTTTCCGACAGATGCAACTAGATGGGGTGTCTCCGAATGTTGTCTCGTGGAATGCACTAATCACAGGATATGCTCAGCTAGGAGAGAGTGAAATTATTTTCGATATGGTTGAGAGAATGAAAACAGAAGGTATTAAGCCAGATGGGGTCACATTCCTGAGGCTTCTCACTTTATGCAGTCATGCAGGTTTAGTGGATAAAGCGCAGGAGTACTTTGAGGCAATGAGCAAAGACTATGGCATCACTCCAACTATTGAGCACCACACTTGCATCGTTGATGTCCTTGGCCGCACAGGTCAATTGAATGAGGCACTAGTATCGGTGGAGAAGATGCCTTTCCAACCTGATCTTTCTGTATGGCTTACTGTGCTGGATGCTTGTCGAAAGTGGGGGAATGTGGAGCTCGGAAAACAGATCTTTCAACATGCAGTGCAATTGGATGAAAAAGATCCTGCAGCTTATGTCTTGATGTCTAATATCTATGCAGGTGCTCACATGGAGGAGAACGAGAATGTGATTGAAGATGGAACAAATTAGGACACTGTCGGACCGAAGTTGATAACATGGTGCATATCTTTGTGTCGGTGGGGTAGAAGACATTAGCAGAGCAAAGATATAATGTAAAGCTAGAAGACCTCTTTGTCAAATTGGGGGAAGATGGTACATCATAAGACACATCCGATGATGCAAGGAAAATGGGTTATGTGGGTACAGTGAGAAGCTAGCTATCACATGTGCCCTACTCAATACACCTGAGGGGACATTTATACGTGTTCTCAAAAATCTTGGGTTTGTAACAACTGTCATGCGATTACTGCATATGTGTAAAAATAGAGCAGCAAACTATTCTTGTCAGAGATGCAAATCTTCAAGGAAGGAAAGTGTACTTGCAGGGAGAATTGGGAAGCTAGTGTATCTACATGAGCCAATGTATTTTTATTTGAAGTTCTCCAGCTAGAATGTTGGAAAGGCTTGTGAGGTGTATGCACAGGAGGAGGATGATTAAAGCAAGTTTTATTGCGATGGGTGTTACACACATTGCCACTTGGTGGTCTGCTGCTAAAAGCAAGCTGGTGTGGTTTCTGAATCTGCATGTTCTACAAATGAGGTCTGCAATTTCCTTAAATCAAACAGACCTCTAAAGTTTTAAGTTTTTTCGGGACATTTACATCACTATTCTTATACTAACAGCATTCCAATGTTGGTGCGCCTATAATGGTAGGGTGGAGAAGAATTACCCTCACAAGGTTATAGGTCCCCCCAGTTGAAAAAAAAAAAAAACATTAATTAGATGAAGGCAAAGGAGGGTGAACTAATGTTAGGTTTATGAATCTAATGTTTGTGAAAATCATGTAACATTTGCTGACTGTGTCAATTGATCTCCTTCTGCGTTATTACAAAGCCCTTCCTTGAATCTGTATAAAGCATAGCCTTGCTTGGAGCCTGTGCAGAGTCCATACTGGCTATACTGTTAATTTCTGCCTTCAAGCCTTCGCTGCTGACATGTGTCATGCAGAGTCCAATTCATGCCTGCTCACAAGGTCGCTGTTGTTTACAGGCATCTTTCATGCTCAATGGCTCTAGGTGTACCTGCTTCCTCAGCATGAGAGCAGTCTGGAAGACTTGGCTCTCAAACTTTTGAAGGCTGTGGATCTCTTGAGAGGGAAGGAACCTGCTGGACCAGAAAAATGTAGATTCGGAAGAGGTCCAGAGTTAACGATCTAGGGCTATCTACAAGGTG